>NC_134355.1:598627878-598929798 GCF_048569485.1 Anomaloglossus baeobatrachus | reverse complement strand
CAGGTTGGGTCAGTTACTAGATCATCCACCACGTCGTCTTCCTCTTCCGCACCCTGCTCCTCCTCCTGACTTCCTGACAATTGTGTCTCATCATCGTCCACCCCTTGTTGAGACATGTTGCCAACTTCGTGAGAACGTGGCTGCTCAAATATTTGGGGATCTGTATATACGATCTCCTCATGACCCACTTCAACATGAGCTGGCGAGAGGCCAGAATGTGCGAATGGAAACGTGAACAGCTCTTCCGAGTGTCCAAGTGTGGGATCATTAATGTCCGAGGACGTGTACTGAGCCTTGTGGTAGGAAGGAGGATCAGTTTCTGAAATGTGCGGTGCAGTATCACGGCTACTGACACTTGACCGTGTGGAAGACAGAGTGTTTGTGGTGGTGCCAATCTGACTGGAAGCATTATCCGCTATCCAACTAACAACCTGTTGACACTGGTCTTGGTTCAAGAGCGGTGTACTGCTGCGGTCCCCAAGAATTTGGGACAGGACGTGCGAGCGAGTAGATGTGGCCCTTTGTTGTGGCGAAATTATTGCTTGCCCACGACCTCGGCCTCTGCCTGCACCACCATCACGTCCACTTCCTTGTTCGTTGCCAACGCCCTTGCGCATTTTGCAATGCTGTGCTGACGTGTATTCACTAGACTTGTGCGTTATATCCAAGTTTGTGCAAAACGCACACAAGTGCACCTGTACGCTGCCACCGACAGGCACACATGTGCGGTTTTTAAATGCAAGCATGGACGCACTAAGAACCTAACAGGTTTTTAGGAGCGACAATTACTAAGAAGTCTGACACTATCAGACACTGCTGACTGACGTGTATTATTCACTAGACTTGTGCGTTATATAATAGTTTGTGCAAAACGTGCACCTGTACGCTGTCACCGACAGGCACACACGTGCGGTTTTTAAATGCAAGCACGGACGCACTAAGAACCTAACAGGTTTTTAGGAGCGACAATTACTGAGAAGTCTGACACTATCAGACACTGCTGACTGACGTGTATTATTCACTAGACTTGTGCGTTATATAATAGTTTGTGCAAAACGTACACCTGTACGCTGCCACCGACAGGCACACACGTGCGGTTTTTAAATGCAAGCACGGACGCACTAAGAACCTAACAGGTTTTTAGGAGCGACAATTACTGAGAAGTCTGACACTATCAGGACTGTTTTAGACTGTGTACACCAGCCCCAGATATGATGAAGGCTGGTATACGGTCACCACTAGGAATGGCTATATACCCTGCCTGCCTGCCTGCCTGCCTGTATACTGCTACAATAGTCCTGACAAGGACTCTTCTGGTCACTAGCCTCTATTCCGACCTGGCTATACCCTGCCTGTATACAGCAACAATAGTCCTGAGAAGGACTCTGCTACTGTACTCCGACCTGGCTATACCCTGCCTGCCTGTATACAACTACAATAGTCCTGAGAAGGCCTTCTGGTCACACTGTTTGCAGCCCTGCTACGGAAATAACTATAAAGGGCCGCAAACCTTTCCCTGAAGCAGCAACACTCTCCCTGCACTGACTGTCTGGATGGCTGTGTGCAGAGCACAGCGCGCCCGCCGGTATAAAGGCTCGGTCACGCTGTGCAGGCCGGCCAATCACTGCAATTCCACAACTAACAGGGCTGTGGCATTGCAGTGGTCTCCCAGCCAATCCCTGCATGAGGGCTGGCTCTCAAAAGAGCGCCAACATGCAGGGATGAAGACCACGAGTACAGCACGAGTATCGCGAGATTACTCGGTCCCCGCCGAGTAGCCCGAGTACAGTGATACTCGTGCGAGTACCGAGTAGTAACAAGCATACTCGCTCATCACTAGTTTTTATGCATACTCCTGACTCTCTGAGTTTTATGGTGAGGATGCAGTAGAGTTTTTTTCTGATGTAGGCCCTATTTGTACAGGTGTCTCTGAACAGTAGAACAATTTAGCACAACTCCAGAGTCTGCTAAATCTTCGTGAAGTTAAGTGTGAATTCTGATTTGCCTCTCTAGCAATCCTAAGAGCAGTTCTCACAGACGTTTTGCTTGGTCTTCAAGAATTAATCTTGACCTCCTCTTTTTCTGATAACTGCCATTTCTTAATTACATTTCGAATTGAGGAAATGGCACCTTTATTGCCTTCTCCTGCTTCTCCTAAACACACAAATCTCTAAGGGTGTCCAAACTTTTTCAACTGCCCATTTTCCTTTCTGTCATTTTTAAAATAAAAAAGAGGAAAATATTTTTTTTTTTTTTGCCTAAAATACAAAGGAAGTATGTAATCTTTAACTATATACCTTTTAAAGATCATTTCATCATTAACTTGCTTAACTGTTCACAGTCATTTTGATCAGGGGTGACCAATCATTTGCGTGTCACAGTAGTCACAGTAGTCAGTTTTATTTATTGTATTGGTCTTTGTGTAACAGTAGGACACACTTATCCTTAAAGGGAACCTGTCACCACTTTTATTGGCTATAAGCTGCGGCCACCACCATTGGGCTCTTATATACAGCATTCTAACATGCTGTATATAAGAGCCCAGGCTGGGGGTATAACATAAAAAACACTTTATAATACTTACCTAATGGTCGTGTGGTGGGCCTTATGGGCGTCTCCGTTGTCCATTGCCGGCGCCGTCTATTTTGGCCATCTTTGTGCTCCTTCTTCTCTAGCTGTGGTGCATGACGGGTCAGACATCATCCACACTCGCCGGCATTCAGGTCCTGAGCAGGCGCCGAAAAGATGGCCGAAAGAGGAAGCGCCGGCACCGAACAACGGAGATGCCCATAAGGCCCACCGCACGACCGTTAGGTAAATATTATAAAGTGTTTTTTATGTTATACCCCCGGCCTGGGCTCTTATATACAGCATGTTAAAATGCTGTATATAAGAGCCCTGTGGTGGTGGCCCCAGCTTATAGCCAATAAAAGTGGTGACAGGTTCCCTTTAAAGGGAAGCTGTCATCTTTAAAAATGCTATTATCATGGTAATATGCAGGTAAAAAGAGTTTAAATCTTGTTTAGCTGCCTTACTGAAATTGTGACTACAGGGAGAAAGTGTTGCTATATCCTCCCTGCAGCTGCGTGCTTCCAGTCATTGGGGCAGTGCAGGGAGTGGTTACAGTCACCGCACAGTGAGCTCACTGTAATTATTCCCAGGCATTTTAATAGACAGCCTGTTTCACATGTGCTACAGAGCAGGCTGTCAGACTATGTGCTGGGAAGAGATTACAGCTCACTCACTGTGCAGTGTGCAGTGACTTATTGCTACAGCTCCCTGCATTGCCCTAATGTAACTAGACGAGAGGCTGCAGGGAGAATAGAATTTTGTTTTCTACCTGTAACTGATGCTCCAGTAAGCCTGCCAGACATGATTTAAATGCTTTTTACCTGCAGATTACCACTATATTTGCAAGGTAAAAGTCATTTCTGTAACAATAAGATTGCCATTAAAAAGTGCAAGTGTAAAGCTGTCTTTGTTACCTCTTCTGATCATCTCCCAGTCTATACAGTAAAGCTCATGATGACACGAGTAAGCTGCAGCAATCAGGAAATAGCTCCAGAGGACAGTGAAGAAATTGTAAGATTTTGTGGGATATTTTTTAGCATGAATATCAAAATAATAATAATAGCATAAATAAAGATTCAATGATAAAAAAAACTATCATATTTTCTAATATTCCATTTTCTTTAAGGAAACCTATGAAATGGTTCAAAGATCCCTGATGTAGAGGTGAGTTATTTTAGTCATCCATATTATGGTACGAAAAAATTGTAGAAATAAGTATATTTCAGCTATGGTCCGTAAACTTGGAATAAGAATGCCATGCACTTTAATCCCTCAATAATAGTCATTCTAAGATTACTATAATGGTGTAAATGGAAGATTATGTGCAGTTCATTGAACAGCTAAGGAAGGCATTTATTCTGTGCGAAGCCTCGTAATGCCAGTATAGTCATTAAGTAATCTCCAGGATATATACTTATTTGGTTTCTTTCCAATAAATGGATTAGTAGTGCCGCATGTCGTAGGTATTTAGCCACCAGATTCTTTCTGCAAGTAGCAAAGAAGGAGAATCACTATGTTAGGAAATTCCAAAGGGACTATCAAGACCAGTGAGCGGTACTTCATTGATGCAACCTATGATAATTTCTTCGTTTTGTGGCATTTACTAATAATATATAGATATTACAGATTCTCCTCCAGCATTTGTTAGTACAGCCTTCATCACAGACCACATAGCTTGTACAATGATGGAGGATCATGTGACCAGACCTGTCTATCCAATTGAAAGCAGCATTTCTATGTGTAATGGTTTCTGAATTGGAAGAGTCTGCCGGACAGATCTGGTCAAAAGATCCTCCATCACTGAGAACAGCAGAGCTGTGCAGTCTATGATGAAGGCTCCTCCATCACTGAGAACAGCAGAGCTGTGCAGTCTATGATGAAGGCTCCTCCATCACTGAGAACAGCAGAGCTGTGCAGTCTATGATGAAGGCTCCTCCATCACTGAGAACAGCAGAGCTGTGCAGTCTATGATGAAGGCTCCTCCATCATTGAGAACAGCAGAGCTGTGCAGTCTATGATGAAGGCTCCGCCATAACTGAGAACAGCAGAACTGTGCGGAAGTGAAGCCAGCACACCCAGGCAGGGCCATCGGACGCCGACCAGGCTTGGAGCCGCCATCAATAGTCAGATCCGAATGTGACTGGAACCCCAGGGGTTTCATAACAGCAAAAGTCCCGATTGAAGGCAACCGCCCACACCGTGAGGGTATACAGCTACCGCCTAAGGCTAGAGACCTAAAGGCCAGCGCCTGCGGGCAAACGGACTCCTCCGGTACCCATACACCGGGGAGCGGACTACCGTTGGGAATCCATAGTAGTCAGAAGGAGAACATCAAGGTGCAGGGAAAGACAGCCGCCATCACCTGTCCGGGGAGAGACACTGCAGCCGGCTGCGGGACCCGTCCATCCAGCCGTTTGGTTTCCCGAGGACTTTGACCTTTCTTGCTGAGTGAGTACACCCGTGCCATCTGTCCCTGCAACCCTGCACCTCACCAACCCTGTCTCCCCGTCACATCATCGGGCCCCGGGACCACTAACCCATACCCACGGAGGGGGGAAACATCATCCCAGCTGCTCCTTACCATCGCTCCCGGGATCCCCATCATCAGCAGCGGTGGTGCCTATCTTCACCACGACCCGTGGGTTGTGTCCCGGACTAAATTCCCCAAACCAAATACCCCTTTCACTCACGGGCGAGGAGCGCCGCTCGAGTCCCCGGATCCAGCCCACCGCTCGAGCCACCGAGCAGTCTGTAATGACCAGAGGTCCTATTAAGATCCAGTGAGTCACAGACCGAGACTGAGGCAGAAATGAACAACAGTATTTTACTGAAATGGGGATCAAATTACGGTGAAATGTAGAATATAATAAGCTCAAAATCCCCTTAAAAACATTACCATTAATAATTTCACACACTAAGCGCTAGCCGAAAATCAATGCACCGATCTCAGAGATCCCAGTATATGTAAATCACATTTGGGACCCGGAACAAATTTACCTACACGTTAAACTTATCAAACTGGAAAGACGATGTAAATTAGGTGAGGGTGGTCTGATGGAACCTCTGAGATGGCGCACTGAGTATAACTTATCACAGATAATAATACAATACACTAAATTAATGATGACTATACACTTATCACAGGGATACCCGGGTATCTCACAACCTATGGTACCATTAAACTCCAATGTAACTTTACACCGGTGTGTTTCCGCGTGGGCTGCAGCAAATCCAGAAAAATAAAAATAAAACTTTGGCGCCAAAAATAAGTACTTATTGCAAAAAGAAAACAAAGTTTGGCAGCTATCAGCCAATGCCAGAGTCACCTGTCAAGCACTTTAATTCTGTAGCCTCAGGATGCAGTCTGGGGATCACTCCTTTCCAGGGCTTGTCAGAATCCTTCCAATGGGGATGACACCGGACGCCGTCTCTCTTATCGCAGTCACTCACGGCCTTACTGGACATCAATCACTTGCTCTGTCAGGGAGGGAAACATCTCCTCAGCTTCTCCTCAGATGCTCTTTCAGTTGGACCCAGGTCCGCACAACTGGATCGCCTATCACACAGTGATGTGGTATTGTCTTCGCAATTTCTGTTTCCCTTCACTCTCCTCAGATGCTGTCACTGGCTCTGTTCACCAACAAGTCTCTTGGTCACCAACCAGGGCTTACAACCAACTTTTTTTAAGGCCCATATTGCTTCACCTACTACGTTTTCAAAACCCGTTGCCATGGACACCAAACTCCCTCTCCGCATTTCCTGGATCTCCACAACTACTTCCTGTTTATCGCTCAGACAGACAGGCAGACTCTGCAGGGTCCTAATGCTCGCCCTGTATTGTCATAGTTCACTCTCTTACATGCCACCCCACTAGAGGTTGGCGTCCTCGACATACCTCCACACTCAAAATCATCCTGTGCGTAGCACTGAGGGGGTATTCCTGCCGTAGGTCGAGTGGTTCTCCGAAGGTCCTTCCCAACGGATTCTGTCCCCGAAGGGGCAGGAGTCCCTTCAGAAGTGTCATCAGAGGAAAGGCGTGACGCTGCCCCCTCTTGAAGTGCGACACCCCGTGACCCATTATTCATGTCAGGTGGCTGACTCAAGCCCTCACCCTCGGAAGGACATACCACCGGCTCAACACTCTTTCCACACAGGTGCAGATCATTCACAGGGGGCAGATAAACAGGCGCAGAGGAGGGCTCATCATCAAACTCAAAAACATCAGGAGTACCTGACCCTTGGGACACAGCCTCTGGTTCCGTAGAAACGGGAGCCACGTCCTCAAACCAGCACCGTTGTAGCATGTTACGGTGAAGATTACGAGTGAGCCCCCTGCCCCCACGGGCTCGACCTCATAGACTGGAATCTCAGGGTTCACTCATCTCTTTATCAGGTATGGGGTCGCCTCCCATCGATCGGCCAGTTTCCCTGTCGGTCGTTTGACCCTCACCAACACTCTATCCCCTGGGGAGAAAGGTTCCGTCTGCACAGGCCTCGTGTCCCTATGAGACACCTGATTGAGTCTATTACCCACCACCTGATGCACCACTCTCAGTCGCCGCTGGTGTTCCCGAACCCATTCAGATGCAGTCCGAGGGGAATCAGAGGAGGGATCTGGCATGTTCAAATCTTCAATATCCCTCCCGGGTCTCCCAAACATCAACATGTGTGGCGAATAGCCCGTAGTGCTGTGCAATCGATTGTTGTAGGCCCACATTAGTTCAGGGAGGTACTCAGGCCAGTGGCCCTGCTGCCCTTCCTCTAATGTTCTCATCATCTGTATCAAGGTACGATTGAAACGCTCACAGGCCCCATTTCCTTGGGGATGGTAAGGTGTCGTTCTTGAATGTGCTATGCCATACAGCCGGCGCAGCTCTTCCATTAGTGTCCCCTGGAAACATGCCCCCTGGTCTGAGTGTATCCTTTGCGGACACCCAAACACTTGGAGAAAATGACGACACACAGCCTTAGCCGCCGACTCCGCTGTCTGATCTCTTGTCGGCACTGCCACAGCATATTTAGTGAAGTGGTCTGTCATTACCAAGCAATATGAGCACCCAGACGTCGAGTATCCTATCAGGACATAATCAATCATGAGCAATTCCAAGGGGGCAGACGTTTTAATGGTTTGAGTAGGGGCCCGCTGCTCAGGACTCTTACTGAGCCCACAGACCCGACATTGCCGACATGCCTCCGCTACCATCCCTCCCAAGTCAGGGCAATAGAGGATTCGCTGTAACCACTGGAGTGTCTTTTCACTACCAAAGTGGGCTCCTTTCTCATGTGCCTCGCGGGCAACCATCGGACCCATCCCTACAGGGATTACCAGTTGGTACCGGTGTTGCAGCTCAGATGGCAGATACACCTTACGATACAAAAGATCCAGTTCCACACACAACTTATCCCACTGTCGCAATAGTTTAATTCCTTCTGCGGATAGTTGGGCCTTGTCCTCTGCACTCGGCCAAATCCCATTTTGTACCCAGGTGCGCACTCGCGAGATGTCTGGACACTCGTTCTGATCTTTTGCCCAATCTGATGGCGTTTTTCCCAGGACACACGGCATCCCTGATGCCACCCCACTTGAATGTACCACACTGCGGAAGATAGGTACCTGCCCCAAGTCAGGGGTCTCTGTGTCCTCGAGCTGGTCATCAATGCTTTCTCCCCTAAATCCAAGGGGTACCCTCGACAATGCGTCCGCATTACCGTTTTCTCGCCCCGAGCGAAACTTAATCTGATAATTAAACTTAGCAAGGCGAGCGACCCATCGCTGCTCCAACGCTCCCAGTTTCGCATTCTCTAAGTGAGCAAGAGGGTTATTATCGGTCATGACCAACACCTCAGCTCCCGTTAGATACTCAGCAAAGCGCTCCGTCATTGCCCACACCAGGGCTAACAGCTCTAGGCGAAACGAACTATAATTAGCCGGATTGCGCTCAGTGTCCCTTAAAGACCTGCTGCCATAGGCAATGACCCGCTCCCGGCCATCCTGAATTTGGGCCAGTACCGCCCCCAACCCGTGAAGACTACCGTCAGTGTACAACAGGAAAGGGGTATCAAACCTGGCATATGCCAACAAAGGGGCACTCGTTAGGGCGGCTTTCACCTCGTCAAATGCCTTTTGCTGCTGAGGCCCCCATTGGATAGGGCGGTTGCGAGGACCCAGCGCCGTCCCTCTTAAAAGTTCATTCAGGGGACCCACTACTTGTGAAAACCTGGGCACAAATCGTCGATAGTACCCTGCCAATCCCAAGAAAGTCCGCACCTCCCGTAGAGTCTGAGGAGGTGCCCACCCCTGTACCGCTAAGATCTTACTGACTGAGGGTAACACCCCGTCGGGAGTCACCACATGGCCTAGATACTCTATGCGACTCTTGAACAGTTGACATTTCTTTGGTTTTATCTTTAAGCCATGGCGACTGAGACGTTGGAGCACTTGGCGCAACTTCTCAAGATGGTCTTCAAATGACGTTCCGAACACCACGATGTCATCTAGATATATCAATACCGATTCAAAATTCAGGTCGCCTAAACAGTGTTCCATAAGGCGTTGAAAGGTCCCCGGGGCATTACTGAGTCCGAACGGCATCCGGTTGAATTCATAGAGCCCCATTGGCATAACAAATGCTGTCTTTGCCCGATCTTTCTCAGCCATTGGTACCTGCCAATATCCACTCGCCAAGTCCAACGTTGAAAAGTATTTGGCCCGTCCTAATGCAGACAGGGACTCCTCAATCCGAGGCAACGGGTATGCGTCTCGCACAGTGTGCGCGTTTAATTTCCGATAATCCACACAAAATCGGAGGGTCCCATCCTTCTTTCGGACAAGGACAACGGGGGCAGCCCAGGGACTTTGGCTCTCTCGTATTACTTGATTGTCGAGCATACTGGCGACCATGCCCTTCACCTCTTGATAAAGTGTCGGGGGAATCTGACGATAACGTTCTCTAATGGGAGGTGTGTCCCCCGTGGGAATCTCATGCTCAATCGTCGGTGAGCATCCGAAGTCTTCTGCATGTCGCGAGAAGGTCTCTTCATGTTCCCACACGACCCTCTCCAACTGTTCTAGTTGCACGGAAGTCAGTTCCTCCCGATCTACTCCCATCTGATCCATGATCACACGACCATTCCATTCTTTGGTAGGAGATTCAGGCCCTGCTACTTCGACCGCATATGTCCAGGATGACTGTGGGTCTGGCCGCAATTCAAACACCGCTTTGTCAGGCATCTTCCCCTCTGGCACGAACAGTTCAGCTAGGATGGTCCCAGCAGGAATGGTAATAGCCTCCTCCAACACGTTAATGCATCTGACTGGCACCCGTCCATTCTTCACAATCGTCAGAGACCGGGCCACATGCACCTTGGCACAAGAGGACTTCTCTGGGGCTGGCTCAAGTAATACCTCAAGTCCATTCAGCCTCTGCGCCGCCCCCACTGGCAACATCAAGAGTTCCTCCTGTCGGGGCGCCAGTGAAATCGTGGTCCGTGATGGCACTCGGACAAGGCCCACCCGGCCCCCAGGGACTGCACTTTTCAGCAGATCACAGTTCAGCACTAGGCGGTGTAACATTCTCTGTGTCGGTCGGTGACCTGTAGCACGAGTCCAGTAACGGGGTCCCTCACGGGCATACATCTGATGATTTAGATCTCGCAGAATGTTCATTCCCAGTGTCACTTCCATCCCTCTTCTAGGGGGGTGGTCCACCAGCACTACCCCTTTCTGACCCAGCTCTTGACCAAACATTTTCAGTCTCATCCACACGATCCCTTTCACCATCAGCTGGCCATTGTTAGCGGCAGTAAGTCTTATCATTCGACCATCTTCGGGAACCACTAGTTGACTGAAGTATTTCTCGAAAACTTCTAGAGGCATAATGGTACATTCAGATCCCGTATCAACCAAGCAATTCATCTTCCGTCCTTCAAATTCTGCTTCTAAGACTGGACTCCATGCAAACAAATCTTGCTCATTCCGTTGGGGGCTTTGTGAGGGGGGGGCCGCTGCGAATTGCCCCCTCAAGGCAGCGGCTGGGAGTTTAACGTCGGCGGAGGAGTCTCGGGGACTGTGGACATCCGGCAGTATCGTGAGATGTGTCCCCGGCGCCCGCACCTCCAGCAGGTGACTGCTCCCCGGGGACGGGGGCTTGAGTCATTCAAAGAGGGCGGTCCGGCTGTCAGTGGAATCACCATCCCAGAGGGTGTAGCTGGTGGCCTCTCCAGGGGAGTAGGGGACGACCCAGCTCTGATTTTAGACACTTCCAGCTTTAGCTCCTTCAACTCAGCACGCAGAGCTTGTACAACATCTACCAGTCCTTCCGCTCCTGACAATTGCATTCCGCCTCCCTCCAGCCGTGTACTGTCCACAGCCCCTTGAACTACCAGAGTGGACTCTGCCTCCCTTTCCACCGCGGCCTGGTAAATCTGCCAGAAAGATATTTCTGGGGTAGCCCGGGCCACCTCATACAGTTTATCCCGAAGGAGCCTGTTAGCTAACCCTGTGATGAATTGGTCCCGGAGCAAGTGGTCTACCTCCCGGAACGCTCCCAGGGCCCCTGGGTCTAGTCGCTGCACTTCATTCAATGTTTCCTGTAGCGTATTAGAGTACTGCATCAGAGACTCACTTTCCTTTTGAGGGCGGTTAAAGAAAAATGATCGAAGCTGGGTCACACGGGCCCGGCCTCCAGAACTCCCCTCTAACAGTACCAAAATTTTCTCTAACGTACTTCTCTCAGCCTCAGGTCGTACCATCACCGTCCGCCTAGCGTCGCCTTCTAGTGCGTTCAATGCCAGTTCTGCTCGTAATGCGGGAGTCAGATTACACATCCGCAGAATACTCTGGACCCTCTCTGCCCAATCCTGCAACGCCATATTACGCCCGTCGTATTTCGGCATGTGCTGGAGTAAAGCTCCTACCGGTACATGCCCTCCCACATTCGCCGCGGCTGCCACAAGACCCGCACCCAGCAGCGGGGCTGCTGATGCGGTGGGATCATTTCTTCCCTCGCCGCCTCCGTTCATGACAAACACTGGATCCTGCCGACTACGCCAAAAATGTAATGACCAGAGGTCCTATTAAGATCCAGTGAGTCACAGACCGAGACTGAGGCAAAAATGAACAACAGTATTTTACTGAAATGGGGATCAAATTACGGTGAAATGTAGAATATAATAAGCTCAAAATCCCCTTAAAAACATTACCATTAATAATTTCACACACTAAGCGCTAGCCGAAAATCAATGCACCGATCTCAGAGATCCCAGTATATGTAAATCACATTTGGGACCCGGAACAAATTTACCTACACGTTAAACTTATCAAACTGGAAAGACGATGTAAATTAGGTGAGGGTGATCTGATGGAACCTCTGAGATGGCGCACTGAGTATAACTTATCACAGATAATAATACAATACACTAAATGAACGATGACTATACACTTATCACAGGGATACCCGGGTATCTCACAACCTATGGTACCATTAAACTCCAATGTAACTTTACACCGGTGTGTTTCCGCGTGGGCTGCAGCAAATCCAGAAAAATAAAAATAAAAATAAAACTTTGGCGCCAAAAATATGTACTTATTGCAAAAAGAAAACAAAGTTTGGCAGCTATCAGCCAATGCCAGAGTCACCTGTCCAGCACTTTAATTCTGCAGCCTCCGGACGCAGTCTGGGGATCACTCTTTTCCAGGGCTTGTCAGAATCCTTCCAATGGGGATGGCACCGGACGCCGTCTCTCTTATCGCAGTCACTCACGGCCTTACTGGACATCAATCACTTGCTCTGTCAAGGGGGGAAACATCTCCTCAGCTTCTCCTCAGATGCTCTTTCAGTTGGACCCAGGTCCGCACAACTGGATCGCTTATCACACAGTGATGTGGTATTGTCTTCGCAATTTCTGTTTCCCTTCACTCTCCTCAGATGCTGTCACTGGCTCTGTTCACCAACAAGTCTCTTGGTCACCAACCGGGGCTTACAACCAACTTTTTTTAAGGCCCATATTGCTTCACCTACTACGTTTTCAAAACCCGTTGCCATGGACACCAAACTCCCTCTCCGCATTTCCTGGATCTCCACAACTACTTCCTGTTTATCGCTCAGACAGACAGGCAGACTCTGCAGGGTCCTAATGCTCGCCCTGTATTGTCATAGTTCACTCTCTTACAAGTCATCACAGCAGCGCCGGACCCAAGCGTTAGCGAGCGCAGCGCAGTGGCGTCCTCCCCGCCCGCGACACTTTAACATTTTAAAAACACTAAAGTACCATATATAAAAAAATGAGGTGCAAACAATGAAAAAATTCCCTCATTTTAGTGGTTCTTAAGTCTAAAATTAAATTGTTTCCTCTTGCTTTGATGCTATGAAAATAAAAAAATGTATTATACTCACCTGCTGTCACTCCCCTGAATCCAGAGCAGGCAGCCCTGATACCTGAGCCAGCGCCACACATTATAACGCTCCCATTTATTGATTATGGAAACCCTTGTTAAGAACACTGCAGCCAATCACAGATTGCAGGGGTCCTGTGATAGGTGAACGGTCAGAACTTTTGGTGTCGGCACATTCCATAGAATGGCCTACGCCGAAATTGGTGAAATTTATAAAAATGAGGGCAATTTTAGCACATATCTTAATCAATGCTCTAAGCATGGGCGTACCCAGTGAGGGGCAGGGGGGGGGGCAGCTGCCCCCCCCTAGAAGCAGGGGCACGCACCTATTATGGCCTGTCTCTGTCAGGTAGCGGGTGCGTCAGGCGGTGTGGATGGTGAGGAGTGGACAGGGCGGCATGGTGCATCGGCACCCGCCACCCACTAGTACCGCAGGGCAGGCTGAATGCTGCTCCCGTAGCCGCTCCTTGTAGGGGGTGTAAAATCCCGTCCTCAGTGCCTGCCGGCCGCTCTGCACTGCAAACTAGCACAGCGGGGACTGGACTGGAGTGATGACATTGACATCATCACTCTGCTCCCCGTTGTGTCGAGTCCTGCAGTGCAGAGCGGCCGGCGCAGTCACAAGCTGGGGAGACTGCTGGGAGGCTGAGCTGCTGCCACAAGTAAAAAAAAATGTAAATATTAAATCAGACAGTCTGGGGAGCTGGGGAGCTGTTGTATATGATGGGGGGTTGAATGTGGGAACCCTATGGGGGGCCTTATATGAGATACAGCCCCCCATAGGGCTCCTATCATGTGAGCTCTATGGAGGGGCTGTATATGGTATGGGAGCCCTATGAGGGGCTGTATATGACATGGGAGCCCTATGGGGGTGCTGTATATGAGATGAGAGTCCTATGGGGGGCTGTATATGAGATGGGAGTGTGTCGCCCAGGGATAGGGGGTACTCAGAGCCGGGCCAATGGGGTCGCTTCTAGAGGTATCACGGTGGCGTGACCTAGTCTGTGATCCCAGGCTCCACAAGAAAGAAAAAGGGGAATATGTACAGGGAAGATTGTCTGTGATGCCACCCGTGGGTTGCGGTGATAAGATGGCGGCACCGCCGCTGCCTCTGGGGACCGTGCCCGAGACTTATGGTGTGGGCAGCAAGGTGGGATCCCCTCCACGGGTAGGGGAGTTGTAGTGCCGGGGCCCAATTGGGAGTTGTGGTGGTGGCAAGGATTGCAGGGAGCAGGAAACTCACAGTTCGGTTGTCCTGGCGTTGGATGAGGTTGTTTTCCTGTGTAGGGTCAGGAAGCACAGAGTCCAGTACTTAACCAGAAATTGCCGGTGTCCGTAGGCCTTTGATACGGTGGTGTTCGGATCCCACACCCGGTACAAGAAGTAGGGCCCTCTCTCCTCTGCACTCCAGCTAAGAGTCACCTTCTCTGTTTCAGACGGTGGAAGTCTCTCTTTGCACAAGTCTGGGGTCCCGTGCACACTACCGGCGGGCCACTACCATGCTCCGGCCCACTACATGTGCCCCTGAGCCTACTCTCTACTTCAGCTCCAAGACTCGGCTTTCTCCTTTCTCCACTTCCGCAGCAGCCCAGGAGCCACAACCCCTGACTGCTCTCCTCTCCTTCTCCTTCCACTGACTGACTCAACTCCTCCCCTCCTGCTCTTTTTGTTACACTGGGGGTAGGGGGCGACTGCCTCACTGTACCAGTGTGGGATCAGGTGGTACCAAGGAGGTTTAACTCTTTCTGTGACTACCTGGCTGGCCAGCGCGTCACAAGAGCCCTATGGGGGGGCTGTACAAGAGATGTCTTTGAGAGACAGCTACTGTTGATCAATCTTTTAGTACCCTTCGAAGGGTAAAGACCTGGCTCAGAAGTACAATGGGAGAGGACAGACTGACTGGGTTGTGCTTGATGAGCGTCCATCGGAAATTCTTCAAGGAAAATCAGGACTGGATTGAAACAAAAGTTTTGAACACGTTTTCTTCAAAACCAAGAAAAATTATATTAGTATAAGACATGTAATCAGAATAAAAATCTAAATTTATTTGCAAGCAAATAATTGTAATAACTAATAAAGCACTGCTATAATTACATTTAATTCTCTTAAAATTTTCGTTTCATTCACCTTTTCCTTTCTAATATTTTACAACCTGAACGACCATGGCTTGCCACCCCTAGTTTTGATCCTGGGTACGCCCATGGCTGTAAGTCTTTATTTTCCCAGCCATTCGTATTACTAAGGCTATTTTTGTTGAATTTAATTTATTTATCTGTTTTCTTCTAAATTTAGATGATTTCCTGCAATCAGACAGCCGGCTCAGTCCTGATCAAGTAAATGTGTACGATTATTACATGTAATAACTGTAATTTAATTTAGAATCACTTACATTAAACTTACTTCTCTAAACTTTCCAATTTTATAACCATGGATACTAGAATCGTAATAGAAGCCATGAATTAATAAACCAGAAAAATGCAACATTTTGCTCGATCCAGCATTGCTGCGGAGGAATTATTACTGATTTATGGTGTTATAAACACTCTTATTTTAAAATTAGATTCGCTTTTCTTAATCTCAGCAGTCACTTCTCACACATGCTGATAATCGGATTTCTGGAAGAGTGTTAATCGTCACTTTATAATGAACTCATTCCTGCACTCTCGCTGAATAAATGGATGTTAATGTGTGATTTTTTTTGTGTGATTTTTTTTTTTTTTTTAGCTTCCTGCAATTTTTCCACTTAAATTTAGAAAATATTCTCTAGTGAATTTCCAGGAACAATTCAGGTTTTTTTTTTTCTTTTTTTTTCAATTATCACAACAAAGACTTAATTATAACAAGACCTGCATCTCAAGATACAAAAATGTCTAAATCATATAAGGTATTCTGCCTGGAGACAGTTGTGTATTTACTGAGGACATCTGTGGGAGATCGATAAAAGCTTAAAGGGATATCCAAGACCAAGGGGTGTTTAATTTGTTAATTTTTATATCCTTTTATATACTAATGTTGGATATCTATATTATATACCGTACTTTTTGTTTTATAAGATGCACCGGATTATAAGACGCACCCCAAACTTAGAGAAAAAAAAAAGGGGGGGAACATTATCGCTACGGCAGCTTCACACGCACTTACCTGCCCTGCGACGTCGCTCTGGCCGGTGACACCCACCTCCTTCCTAAGGGGGTGGGTCGTGCGGCATCACAGCGACGTCACACGGCAGGCGGCCAATAGAAGCGGAGGGGAGGAGATGAGCGGGACGTAAACATCCACCTCCTTCCTTCCGCATAGCCGGTGGAGGCAGGTAAGGAGAAGTTTCTCGCTCCTGCGGCTTCATACACAGCGATGTGTGCTGCCGCAGGAATGAGGAACAACATCATACCTGTCGCTGCAGCGAAATTATGAAAATGACCAACACTACACAGATCACCGATTTACGACGCTTTTGCGATCGTTTATCGGTGCATCTAGGCTTTACACATTGCGACATCGTTACCGGCGCCGGATGTGCGTCACTTTCGATTTCACCCCGACGATATCGCAGTAGTGATGTCGCAACGTGCAAAGTATCCTTCAGTGGTGGAGCGGTGTCACAGGATGCAGGGTCGGTGGTGGATGCTCATTGCGGGCACTGTGAGACAGGAGGAGCATCCAGAAACTGTCGGCGGTGCAGACTTCAAAGAAATGGCACCTGGAGGCAACGCATGCACAGATGGAGCTCTCGACTCAATGACAGGCCAAGATCTCATCTGCGCACGCGCCACCTCCAGGCACCATTTTCCTTAAGTCCGCAGCAGGGAATCAATGGGCCAGAGGCAATGTGTGCGCAGATGAGATCTTGAGCCGGGAGCTTCATCTGTGCATGGCCGACTCCGGGCGCCATTATTTGAAGCCCACACCGCCGACAGCGGCCCCTGCCTCATTGCCCACAGCACAACACCCAGCAGCAAGTGTAGCACCCAGGGATATAGGGTACTCGGTTCCGGGCAGTGTCTCCATTGGGAATGTCACAATGGTGTCCGTTACCCGGTTCCATGCCATGGTCCCTTTTTTTAATGGGGATATCTACAGGGGATTTATGAATAAAGTTATTCGTGACGCCACTTGCGGTGTTGCGGCTAAAGGTAGGGAGCCGCCGCTGCAGTGTCTCTACTGGGGCTGATGGTATTGCAGCAAGTATGGTAGTCCCTCCACAAGTAGGGTATTGCCCCAGCAGGTGTATGGTGCGGTGGGGGTCGGAAGAAGGAGTCCAGACAGGTATTCAGTGAAACTGGTTTACTCACTTTTTGGGTGTTAACTGGTTGCCCAAGGCCGTCTGGTTCTGCCTCCAGGTCCCCTTCGTCCCAGTGCCAGTCTGGTTCTCTGGTACCTTCTTCCCCTTCACCTGTCTCTGGTAAGTGGGTCCTCGTGGTATGGAACACCGGGGGTCCCTGGTTTATGATTTGTCCACCTCTGTCCACCTGGCGGTAGCGTGAACCCTGTGGGGTTGGAGTCTCTGGTCCTGTCTCCGGCTCTCTCTTTGCTACTGAGTCTTCGGATTCTTTAGGGTCAGCAAGGTCCTTGATGGTCCCCTTTGCTGTGCAGGTGCTAACAGGTCGAATTGAAGCTCTTTCCTGTCCTAGGGTCCTGTACCCCGTTGGTGCATAGTCTCCTGCATACCAGGTCACTGTCAACCTGAGTCAGGACATTGCTCAGTCATACCTTCCACTTTCATTGTCAACTCTGTACTCCTCTACAGTCACGACTCAACTCTTTCTGACTTCCTGTGTTCCCGACTACTCTCCACAGTCTGCCCCTCCCACCTGGTCAACTAGTGGACTGGAGGTGGCTCCACCTCTAGGCAGCCATCCATGGTCCCACCCTAGTAGGTACCATTGTATGGGGGATTGTTGGGGAAAACTGGGATTACCTGGGTTTTTGGTGTTACCGGCACTGGGGTTCTGGATCCCTAAGGGGATAGGCCATGCATCCTGGTGGGTATGCAGAACCTTGTAGCACCCTGAGGTGTTCAGGGGTGCTACACAAGCCTTCAGCACAGCCCGCCATCTGCCGCACAGCTTGCTGCCCACAGCACAGCCTGCTACCCACAGTAAGCCCGCAGCACAGCCCACCACCCACGGTCAGCCCGCAGCACAGCGCCCTTGGCCCGCAGTATCTCTCTTGCCTTCTGTGACCCCTCTCCACCACTCCTGGTAAGCTACATTTGGATTATAAGATGCACCCCTCATTTTCCTCACAAATTTATGGCCCTGTGTGCACTAGAAAAAGGATTTTTCTCAAGAAAATAAGCCGAAAAATACAGCACTTTTATAATCATATTTGCATGAGCTTGCTTATTCCCTGTTTCAGCAACACCCCCTAGCACATATTGTATGTCATGTATGTGAGTAACCAATACTTTAAACTATCCGGAATTTATGTACTGTCGTAGATGACTTCAGAAAGAATTTGAGCCTGAAGCCCACTTGCTCTTGTCACATGTATGGTGCAAACAGTGCGCATGAACTGTGAAAAATAACGTTTCTGCCTGTCCAATATCTTTCTATGCTTTTTAGAAATAATTTTTTTGTGTCCAAAAATTCCTTCTATAGTGAATAATTGTAATACATATGATATTTTAGTTCTGGAGCATATATTTTTGCATTGTAATAGTACTTTGTTATTCTTCCTGGAAATGCATGAAAGTGGGAGTCATTATTCTTCTTAGTAATAGGAAGTGTCTCTATGTAACACATGGCAAGAGTGCTGCAACATCTGTGTAAATTACTGGAGAACATGCAAGAAAGCTGTTCCTGCAGTGGCCAATAGAGGGAGCTAAAACCTCTTTTTCTCATATATTAAAGGATATGGAATCTTTTTTTGGGGAATAGTGAGGGTAGATTTTGTATGGTGTGCATGTAAAAATGTGTCTGTCAAAAAGAAAAATACGAGTTGGCTGCTTCACAGTAACTCAGACAGCTGTAGAGCTGTAATGTGACTGTTCCCAGTAGATGTCTGCCAGGCAGAGTGACAAGATGCTGTTAAAGTAAGGAAGGAGTTAAATATTTTCAAGCCTGCAAAAAAGTTTTTACAGGGCAGGGTGAAAGTTCACTCTTTAAACAAAGAAAAGATTGGGGGGGATTGGTTAAGCTGCGTGGATGCTGGCAGTGTCTGCATTTAATATGCAGTTATGTATTCTACTATTTGCTATCATGTATGAAAAACCTACATTTATGCATGGAATGCCTATATTTCGGAGGACTATAAAAGATGATTCTGTTGCGCCCAGGGATATGGAGTACTCGGTCCCGGGCGGTGTATAACTGGGGAATGTCACTTTGGTGGCCGTTGCCCGGTCCCGTGCCCTGGGCTCTTTTTGTAAAGGGGATATATTTACAAGGGATTAGATTAGTGTTCACACGTGACGCCACTTGCTGTGTTGCGACTATATGTATGGAGCCGCCGCTGCACAATGTCCACTACTGGGGCTGGTGTTAATGGCAGCCTGGATGGTAGGCCCTCCGCATGCAGGGCCGGGCCCCAGAGGATAGGTGATGTGACGGGTGTCGGAAGAAGGTAGTCCACCCAAGGGGTTCAGTGAAACTGGTTCTTTACTCACGTTCTGGTGGTAACTGATCACTCGAGGCCGGCTGGTTTCACTTTCAGGTCCCCTTTGTCCCAGTGCCAGTGTAGTAATCTGGTACCTTCTTCCTCTGCACCTGTCTCTGGTTGGTGGGTCCCAGTGGCGTAGAGCAACTGGGGGTCCCCGTCCGGTGATGTTTCTTTCCACTGCTGTCCGTATGACGGTAGCGTGAATCCTGTGGGGTTGGAGTCTCTGGTCCTGTCCCTGGTTCTTCCTTTGCTACCGAGTCTCGGATTTTTAGAGTCAGCGAGGTCCTTGATGGTCCCCTCGCTGTGCAGGTGTTCACAGGCCTGCTTGAAGCTTCTGCCTGTCCTAGGGTCCTGTACTCCGTTGGTGCATAGTTCCAGGAGTTCTCCACCGTACTCCACCGGCAACTACCCTCCTGGACACCAGATTCCTGTTCACTCCTAGTCACTGCATCTGCTTACTTCCTCTGTCACTATCAGACTCCTTCAGTCTTCCTGGCTGTCCACAGTCTGCCCCTCCCACCTGGGCAACTAGTGGACTGGACTGGCTCCACCTCCAGGCGGCCATCCATTGGTCCGTACCTAGCCCTGTACCATTGTATGGGGGATTGTTGGGGAAAACTGGGATTACCTGGAGTGCTTGTGTGTGACCAGCATTGGTCTTCCGGGGCCCTAAGTGGTAGGCCCTGCATCCTGGTGAGGATTCAGAACTGTTGTGAATGTCAGTTGTGCTTTTGCTGCTATGAGGCTCCCTCTTGTGGCCAGGAATGGTTTGGACAGAGTCCAGGTGTGTTTGAGCAATGGGCGTTTCCATTGCTAACTCTCTGCCTATTTAAACCTTGGTCTGCTAGCATTCTGAGCCGGATGTCATTTGTTGTTTAGTTTCCCAGCCTTTTCATCCTGCTGCAGACCACATCTACCCCAGATAAGTGCTTGGTTCTTTCTTATGTTGTTTTGTTCTTTTTGCTCTTATCTGAGTTTGTCATTTACTGTGGTTGTTTTCAGTTTATTTGCAGGAAGGAATCTTCCCTCTCAGTTTCTTAGCTGGGATGCCCCCTGCAGCTATGTTTGGTGTTGCTCCTATAAGTCCATGTGTTTGTTGCTTCTTGAATGTGTAATGGTTCTGTTCATTGGTATGACAAGAGCGCCTGGTATAGGACGGAGTTCAGATCAAGCGATCTGAGGGCTTTTTTGTACTATCAGGAATTTGGATTTTTGTAGGGTTTTTCTCTGGCCACCATCAGCCCCTTTCCTATCCTGTCCTATTTAGTCAGTGGGGCCTCACCTTTGCTAATTCTATCATCTATCTGTGTATTGTGTTTTCCTATATCACCGCAGTTTTTGAATGTGGGTGGCTTGCTATACCTTTACAGTCTATTTCTGAGGCAGAGAGTTATTCATCTTTCCTTCCTTTAGGATAGCTAGCTTCTCCGACTGGGTCCGCGGTGCATAGGATGTTAGTTCACCCCTCAGGTACTTCTAGTGTTGATGGTTAGTAAGGGGATGGCGACCAGATTAGTTGCCAATGCTCTTGTCACCTTTTTACCAATGATTTATGGTGATCTTCCATGGTTCCGGATCATAACACAAAACCTTGTAGCTCCTTGATGGCTTCAGGGGCACTACAGGTCCTTGTAGGTTTTCCTGTAGATGATCACATCATCCAGGTAGAGCAGTACTGTCTCGAAGTTGCGGTGTCCCAAACAACATTCCATCAACCTTTGAAACGTTCCAGGTGCGTTGCAGAGTTCAAAGGGCATGCTGTTAAACTCACACAATCCCATCGGGGTGGCAAATGCAGTTTTCTCTTGATCCTCTTCTGCGACAGAGACTTGCCAATAGCCACTGGTGTGATCTAAGGTGGAAAAGTAGGTAGCAGACTTCAATGCAGCCAGGGATTCTTCTATGCAGGGTTGTGGATAGGCATCTTTCTTTGTGTGTTATCTGGTTGATCTGCCTATAGTCCATGAACATTCTCATGGTGCCATCCTTTTTTTTTTACTAGAACCAATAGAGCTGCCCAGGGGCTAAAACTGTCTCTGATAACCCCAGACCCCTTCATGTTCCTTAACATCTTTTTGGCACACTGGTAATGCTTAGGTGGTATCGGTCTGAACCTTTCTTTAATGGGAAGGTGATTCCCTGTGGGTATGTGATGGTGTACCCCTTTGATCTAGTGGGTGTTCACTGAAGACTTGCTCATATTCCTGCACTACCCTGTAAACCCTGTGTTTCTGGTGTGTAGGAGTGGAATCTGTACCCTCCTGCAATTCCTGACACCAGTCTTTTAACTGCTCCTGAGGGTTGTCAACCTCCGTCTGTTCTGCTGAGGTCAGGGATTCCACTGTCTTCATGGAGTCATCAGTGACTGTGAATAATTTGGCAATGGTGGCTTACCTGGGCAATTTAGTTTCCTCCACCTCACAATTTAACACTCGCATGGGTACTCTTCCCCGGTGGACATCAACCCCTCTCTTGGCTGTCAGAACTGTGGCCCAATTTTCTGAATAGATGGGCTCCATTACTGCCTGGTAGTCCTGACCCTTTAAGCCTATGGCCGCCTGACACCAGATCATCATTTCACTTCTGGGAGGTATCACAATAGGACCAGGGTCTATTACCAGTACACTACCAATTTCTCCACCAGACAGGGTTAACTGTTGTCTTTGCAGGAGGGCTCGGATTTGTCTCTGCAGGACCCTCTGCTGCCCAGCACCTGCAGTCTCAGCAATCTGTTGGAGTAAAGACAACACTTCTCCTAAACAGTTTTCAATCACATTAATACCCAGAATCACCTGTGAGTTTCTGTCATTTACATCAGTTTTGACTACAATTAAGCCTTGGCCTTTTAACTCTACCTTCCCCACTTTTATGGTTGCTTCCTTAAACCCAACTTGAGTTACTGGTAGTCCATTTACAGAATAAATAGTGAGGCCCGAGTCCGAATAGGTAAGTTCATCATCTGACCAAAACCTTTTGTACATTACATATGGTGTATGGTGGTTACCTGGGAGTCGGTGTCCAGCAATGCAGAAATTGGAATTCCGTCCAGGGTAATGGACAGAATTGGTTGTCCTCCTACAGACCGGTCTTGTCAGTCAGCTGGGCCTTGTCTTCTTAATCCTGGGGATTGGCCCTTGGCCCCAGGTTTTGCCAGTTTAAAGGATAGCTGCGTGCAAAATGGCCGACTTTGTGGCAACGACGGCAGATGGGTTGTCCAGATGAGTCGTAGCGGTTGCTGTTCCTCCCTCTGGACAATGGGGTTATCCTACCTCGCATCCATGGGACGTCCTCAGGGCAGTCGGCTAGCAGGATCTTCTCCACTGGCTTGGATACTGGCTTGATCTGTATCATTTTCAGGATCATAGCAACATCCTTGCTCAGCTGTTGTACTTGGGAACACAAGTCAGTTGGAGCACCAGTGGGCGTAGCCTGCTCATTAGCTGCTGCCATGGTTGAGGAAGAGGGTTCCATCCTCACAGGTGAGGTACTGGCTTACCAGGACTGGGAAACAAGAGTTTTTGGTTGCAGGGGATTGCAGGGCTTTTATTAAAACATCAAAGTCCAAGTTTGGGTGTTCTAGGACCCACAGGCACAGTTGTTTACCGTCCTCCACGGATTTTAACCCCTGCAGGAATTGTTCAACCATCATTTTGTTTCCTGCTAGATCACTAACGGGGTCTATGTGTTTCAAGGTCCGTAGTGCTGCTTGCAATCTTAACGCATAGTGCCTGATGCTATTGTGACGCCCTGGCAAAACCAGGTTGTCACAGAGACTGCACAAATCTTCCAGGTGCAGGACTCCACCCTCTTTGGCATACCAACAAAATCCCACACTCAGGTACATAACACCAGGCAGAAAAGTCTAGTCACCCCCCATGACAATAGGGACACACCAGTGGGCGGGACCAGGCGGATGGGAGCGCTCACCTGGGGGTCCTGAGGTGTTCTGGGAGGGAAGAGGAGAGTTGAGTTGAGTTCGGTTGAGAGAGGAGTGTGGAGTGACAGTGGAGTCAGGGGTTGGGGCTCCAGGACTACCGGACTACTGACTAGGTGGCAGTCGGCAGACAGGGCCACAGGCGACGGAGATCCAGTCACGGGAGACCTTAAGTGGATCGGGACAGGGTTGTAGCCCGCCGGTGCGAACAGCGGGAATCCAATCCGGAGGCCGTGCACGGTCGGGGTGCCTGGACGTTAGGGCGAGGAAGGTTACAAGCCCCTTGTCAATTAGCCAGCCAGGGAAGGGATTCCATGTCTTGTCCTACCAGCAAGCCCAGAGAGCGAAACAGAAGCCCAACGCGGGGGATAAGGTTTCCGCAAGAACCCACAGAGATCCCACGGGTCAGATTTTGCAGGCCACAGCTCCCAACATACAAGGTTACCGGGAGTGGACTTCCCCATTTCAAGCGGAGTTGTCCTGTTGAAGACACAAACACTGAGTGCAGGAGGAAGGGACCCCTGTTTGCTGTACCAGGGTGTGGAACCCGAATACATCCGCTGGAGGTTACCGGTCACTGGCAATTTGGTTTACCGCTGGACTCTGTGTGAATTTCTTTAGAACTGTGAGTACACCATACTTGCCTGGTCCAGCCCTGCATGACACTCTCCGCACCATCCTTTCCCATACACCTGGGCGCCGGACAACACCTTCCCTACCCGTGGAGGGGATACCATCCTGCTGCCCCACTCCATCAGCCCCGGGCGTCCCATATCCAGGCAGCGGCAGTGCTACCAACCCTCACCGCAACCCACGGGTGGCGTCACTGACAAAATTTTCCCCTGTAAATACATGTACTGCCCCCGCAACAGCGGCCGAACCGCTCGGATTCGGAGCCGCGGTGGCTCGAGGCGTCCCTGGACTCGGAGTGGGGGGTCCGCGCGGACACTCAAATGTCAAAATAAAAAGGGGAGTATGTACAGGGGGATTGAAAGTTTGTGATGCCACCCACCACCCACAGTGCGTGGTAATGTGAGAGACCACCACTGCTGTTGGGGAGCCCGGTGACAATGTTGAAGTAGCTGGATGTTTAACTCCTCCGTGGGTAGGGGATTTGGGTGTCCCTGGGCCCGTTGGTATTTGGCATGTGGGGTGCCATTTGGGATAGGAGAAGGGTTTCCAGTGTACTCACTCAGTCCAGAAATAATCACATTGACAGCTTGTGAACCAAAGTTCTGAGCAAGACTGCAGCTTGGAAGGAGCACACTTGGGTCCGTGCCCTTGGTATTGCGGTTAGTCTGTGGCCCTTTCCTTGACACCTGTGTTTCTCTTTGGACCCTCGAATCTGAAACTGTTCGGGTCCCGCTCACCTGTGTGGCTAACTCGGCAGTCCGTGCCCCTTGACACAATCCCCTGCGACCGGGGTTCCAGCTCCTACCAGGCCCAGACCAACGTCTACCACCTAGTATCTACAGAAGCCCTGCTCCGTGACCTCTCCTCACGAGGGTCACCACTCCACCTCCTCTCCTTTCACTCTCCACTGCTCAACCGTCACTTTCCTCACTTCCCCTCACCAAACCCCCATGTTTGCGGCCCTATTCCCTTCAGGCTCCCAATGGTGTGTCTGGTGGATAAAGTGTAAAGTGTTCCAAGGATTTTGATTGGCTCAGCTGTTAGCAGCACCAAAGGACCAGGACCCGTAACCAAGGAGGGTGGATACCGTGCAGAAGGGCAGATTGCACAATACCCTGTGACGACCTGATAGGCCAGGGCGTCACATTCCTCCTTGGTTAAACATAGCTCGTCCCCGAGCTACAGAACACCAGAGGTTTATTTTTGTTTTGCTCTCAACTGTAGAAAAAGGGGAAAAATATAACAGGTTAACACACTTTTATTCAACGGGTTCCATCCCACACAGGTGAGGCAAGTCACTTAAACGTTACTAAATTAGTAAGAGTTTGTCGCCCAACGGTGGGACGCTACCAGTTTCTATGGTAACGGAGGCTCAACCTACTCCGTTGCAGCCCCTTCCTTTGGCAGTCCAGTCCCAACGTCCCGATCCCAACAACCCGCCACCCAAACAACCTGTTCCCCCTGGAAACCTATGGTGGGTCCGTGACCGGGTTAAGGTCCCGGGTGTTGTCTTTTAGACGACTCTGGTTGGCACAGGAGGTGCAACTATTATACAAGACACAAGTTTGTGTTGATCACGCCAGTCCTGTGACTGTGGTCCATTTTTACTAAATATATTAAAACTTCAACGGAGTCCATGTACCGGTTGTAAACTTTTCAACAATTTTCCTTGCAAATTAGGTAATTTTCACTCATTTCATTAAAACTGGTTGATTAGGCACTTATTCACTAACATTTTCTATATGAAAAATAATAAACTATGAAAAATAATAAACGAAAACACCTATACCTAAGAATTCTATGGCATCGTAACTGCAGGTATTGTAACATTTTTCAACACTCTTCTCTGTAAAAGCCCTGAGCAACCTGGTAGCTGTTGCCCCTTGCGCCGACCCCACTCGGATCCGTGCTCGTACGGTGGGTGGTGGCTCGAGCCTCTCACGGACCTGGGTGTTACGTCGCTCTGCAAGGGAGTTTGCGCTACACGCATGGACTTGACGGGGAGTTCTACGGCCAGGGCCGCAGCGGTTTGGTTTGTGATGTAAGTTCGTGACGCCACCCACGGGTTGTAGTGAATAGATGGACACCACCGCTGCCATTAACTAGGCCTCCTGGGGATGGTGTTGCGCAGCTTGGTGTTGACCCCTCCGTGGGTAGGGGAGCGATGGTCCCGGGGGCTCGAGGGAGGTGCTGAGGCGTGGGAGCGGTTGCATGCTGGGTGCTGATGCTGTGCGGCGCAGTGCGCGGCCCGAAGGCACTGGTGTACTCACTATGACACAATACACTGGAGTCTCTGGTAAACCAAACGGGGTGATGAACGGGGCCCGCAGCCGGCTGCAGCTTCTCCAAGAAAAGGTTGGTGGTTTCCGCCTTTCTCCTGCACCTTTTTGTATGAATGTTTGACTCCTATGCCTAAGCAACGGTACTCCGCTCCCCGACTTGTATATGCCGTAGGAGCCCGTTTGCCCGCAGATGCTGGCCCTTTGGGTCTCTAAGCCTTGGCGGTGGCTTTACCCTGACTGGTTGGGCTGTTGTCTTCTAACGGGTCTTGTGTGGGATAGGTCCTTAAGTCCAGTTCGCAATCAGTTGATTTGACTCAGCCCTATCGGGTCAGAGCTTTGTAGTGGGTCTGAGTACCCCTCCTGGTGCTCCGGTTTCCAATCGGTTCCCCGGTTCGGAACCGGCGGGCCACCACCCGACCCCGGTCCCTACGGTTCCACCGGCTGTAATCCCAGCTCCTGCAGATGGCCACCACTGTCTGCCTCCTTGCCAAAGGTGACTGGGCTCCGACCCAGCCACCGGAGTAGTCTGATGGCAGGCCTGGACACAGGTCTGCCCTTGAACTTGACTTCTCTCTACTCTGCACTACAACTTGACTGTCTGTGCTTGTTTTCCCGCTTTCAGGCCTGTGAACTCCTTGGTAGGTGGAGCCAACCACCTGGCTCCGCCCCTCCTGGTGTGGACATCAAACCTGGAGGGTGGTGACAAGGGTTTTCTAGGTTGGCTGTTGTGACCTAGTCGGGAAGGGAGGGTGTGTGTGTGTGACTACCTGGGACGACCTGACTAGTCCAGGGCGTCACACTCCCCCTGTTTCTGGTGCACTTTTTGTAGAAAATCAAAATAAAATGAAAACAATTTTTAAAAATGTATCTTGCTTGTGTCTACATCGTGAGTGCTGGGTCTTTTATACAGTTTACTAATATTTTACCTCTATAGCACCTATTTACAGTGGGTGAGCCAGGCTTATCCCTTATGCATAGTGATGGAAAGGAGGCTGGTGCCAGTATCAAGCATAGTGGCCCGACATTCTGGCACCTGTAGTCCCTAGTCTTACTCTCTACTGTTGTCATTGCTTTTCAGCTGTATACACATATACTTCCACGGATGAGCAGCTGAACAGCATTGTTGAAGAATAGGACCCCTGGGGAATTGCCCAGATTCCTCCCGCTAATGCCAACCCTGAATAATATAGTAAGTAAATGCAATGATTTAACATGTGATGTAGAATAGAATAACATTCTTGTGCCGCTGGGAAGCTATTTAAGTAATTTCTATTTTTCATGTAAATTATGCAGCGCTTCTTTTTGAGCTTTTACGGCTTGAAGCATCTCTGAATGTTGTCAGGAGGAGAAGGAAGGGGCTGAACAGTTCTCATATTTGATGGATTAGCTGATAATGAACTCCTGACATTGTAGCCTTCTTGACTTTACATCTGCTAAGTTACCTGCATCTAATATGTAATTGTCATAGTGAAAATGCTTGTCTTATCCTTACATGTTGAGCTTTTCTTGGATATGTACACTGGAAATCAAAATTAGAAAAAATGTATCATCACTTGATTTTTTCAGTAATTATGTAATCTACAATGATCAACATTTGAAGGCTTTTTTACAAGGGGGTACACAATGCCACTACAACAATGTTTTACAAAAGATCCAAAGTTTTTCAACATAAAACCTTTATTTTGCTCAAAACATGATGATTATAATCAGAGAACGAGTAAATTTTCTGCAGATAACAACAGTCATCAATCAGTAGGACGTGCACAGGCCATTACTTTGAATGACTTGAACACATCTGCGGCCACAGGACATCACTAGTCTCTCACACGGCTCTAGTGTTATTTTAGCCATCTCTTCTTCCAGTCTCTTCCACAGTTCTTTGACTGTTGTGGGTTTCTTGGTCATAACTTTTTCACCAAGGATTTTCCAGAGGTTTTCTATTGGGTTTAGATCAGGACTCTGGGCTGGCTATTTCATTCATAGTATTCATAGTTTTTAAGGTTGAAGGGAGACTCTAAGTCTATCTAGTTCAACCTGTAGCCTAACATGTTGATCCAGAGGAAGGCAAAAAAAACCCAATGTGTCAAATAAGCTCCAATGAGGAAAAAAATTCCTTCCTGACTCCACATACGGCAATCAGACTAGTTCCCTGGATCAACACCCTGTCATAAAATCTAATATACATAACTGGTAATATTATATTTTTCAAGAAATGCGTTCAGGCTCTGCTTAAATTTTACTAGTGAATCCCTCATTACAACATCATACGGCAGAGAGCTCCATAGTCTCACTGCTCGTACAGTAAAGAATCCTCATCTGTGATTATGATTAAACATTCTTTCCTCAAGACTTAGCGGATGCCCCCTGTTCCAGTCGCAGGCCTAGGTGTAAAGAGATCTTTGGAAAGGTCTCTGTACTGTCCCCTCATATATTTATACATTGTGATTAGATCCCCCTAAGCCTTTGTTTTTCCTAACTAACTAACCCCAAGTTTAATAACCTGTCTTGGTATTGCAGCCCCCCCCCCATTCCTCTAATAATCTAGGTCGCTCTTCTATCTACCTGTAAGATTATGCTATTTATAACCTTCTATACTTTTGCTAACAAGAAAAGCATCCATTCCTCTCTTAAACTCATTCAGTGAGTTGGCCATCACCACTTCCTCAGGAAGAGAGTTCCAGAGCCTCACTGCTCTTACCGTGAAGAACCCTCTTCTATGCTGATGTAGGAATTTTCTTTCCTCCAATCGAAAAGAATGCCCCCTTGTTCTTGTCATAGTCCTTGGTACAAACAGATCATGGGAGAGATCTCTATATGGCCCTCTGATATATTTGTACATATTTATTAGGTCTCCCCTAAGTCTTCTCTTTTCTAGAGTAAATAGACCTAATTTTGATAACCTTTCCGTGTATTGTAATGCACCCATTCCATTTATTATTTTAGTAGCCCGCCTCTGAACCCTTTCAAGTTCAGTAATGTCTTTCTTCAGCACCGGCGCCCAAAATTGCACACAATACTCCAAGTGTGGTCTGACTAGTGATTTGTACAGAGGGAGAATGATGTTTTCATCTCGTGCCCCCAGACCTCTTCTAATGCATCCCATCACCCTATTTGCTTTGGTGGCTGCTGCCTGACACTGGGCACTCCAATTTAGATTCTTATTCACTAAGATGCCTAAGTCTTTTTCCATGTCTGATTTCCCCAGCAGTTTCCCATTTAGTAAGTAATTGTAGCATCTGTTTCTCCTTCCCATGTGCATAACCTTACACTTATCTGTGTTAAACCTCATTTGCCATTTTTCAGCCCAATTCTCCAATTTACTCAAATCCATCTGTAGTTGCAAACTGTCCTCCTTTGTGTTAACTACCTTACATAGTTTTGTATCATCTGCAAATACTGATATTTTACTCTGTAAACCATCCACCAGATCATTAATAAATATATTAAATAGTAGGGGGCCCAATACAGACCCCTGTGGCACCCCACTAGTAACCCTGGCCCAATCTGAGTATGCACCATTAATAACCACTCTTTGTTTTCTACCACTAAGCCAGCTACCTACCCATCTACACACATTTTCCCCGAGCCCAAGCTTTCTCATTTTACTTAGCAGTCTTTTATGTAGGACAGTGTCAAATGCTTTACCGAAGTCGAGATAAATGACATCCAATGATTCTCCTCGGTCCATGTGAGAGCTTACATCCTCATAGAAGCTGATCAGGTTTGTTTGACAGGAGCGATCCTTCATAAATCCATGTTGATATGGAGTTAAACAGTTATTAACATTGAGACATTCCATAATAGTATCCCTTAAAAACCCTTCAAACATTTTACCCACAACAGATGTTAAGCTTACCGGCCTATAGTTTCCAGGTTCCCTTTTGCACCCTTTTTTGAATATTGGTACCACATTTGCTAGCCGCCAATCCAGTGGAACAGACCCAGTTTCTATAGAGTCTTTAAATAAAAGGAATAGAGGCCTGTCTATCACATTACTTAACTCCCTTAATACCCGAGGGTGAATGCCATCAGGGCCTGGTGATTTGTCAATTTTAATGTTACTAAGTCGGTTCTGCACTTCTTCCTGGGTTAGGCAGGTCATACTTAATGGGGCATTTACATGATCACTCTGCATTTCCCCTGGCATATGCTTTTCCTGTGTGAACACAGTTGAGAAAAAAGTATTTAAAACATTTGCTTTTCCCACATCGCTTTCTATGATTTTACCCTCATTATTCTTTAAAGGGCCAACACCATCAATTTTAATCTTTTTTCTGTTTATATAATTAAAGAATAGTTTGGGATTTGTTTTGCTTTCCTTAGCAATGAGTCTCTCAGTTTCTACTTTTGCTAAATATATTTGTTTTTTACACATTTTATTTTTTTCTCTATATATTTTTAATGCTTCCTCGCTGCCTTCTTGTTTTAGCTTTTTAAATGCCTTTTTCTTATTATTCATTGCCCCTTTTACATCCTTATTTAGCCACATTGGTTTTCTCCTGTTCCTAGCCCTTTTATTTCTGTATGGTATGGCTAGCCCGCAGTGGGTGTTTAATACCGATTTAAAAATGTCCCACTTATTTTCTGTGCTCCCATTTTTGAGGACATTGTCCCAATCAATTTGGCGAAGGTCTTCTCTAAGCTGATCAAACTTTGCTTTGCTGAAATTCAGCGTTTTTGTAACCCCCCTCCAAGGCACCTTACTAAAGGACAAGTGGAATTGTATTATATTGTGGTCACTATTCCCTAGGTGCCCATCCACTCGTACGTCTGTTATTCTATCTGGCCTGTTGCTTAAAATTAAGTCCAGAAGGGCTGCCCCTCTAGTTGGGCCCGGCACAAGTTGGGACAAATAATTATCCTTAGTTACTGACAGAAACCGGTTTCCTTTCTGAGATACGCAGGTTTCAGTTTCCCAGTCTATATCGGGGTAATTGAAGTCCCCCATAATAATCACCTCATTGTGATTTGCTGCTTTGTCTATTTGTTTCAATAATATATTTTCAGTAGTTTCTGTTATATTTGGTGGCTTATAACAAACCCCTATGAGGATTTTATTAGTTTTCCCTCCTTGTATCTCCACCCATAGAGACTCCACCTCTTCATTTCCCTCTTGAATATCTTCTCTTAGTCTGGGCTTTAAACTGGACTTTATATATAGACAGACTCCACCCCCTTTCCTTTTTTTACGATCCCTCCTAAACAATTCATATCCTTGCAGGTTAGCCGCCCAGTCATAACTATCATCTAACCATGTCTCAGTTATTCCTACTATGTCGTATTTCTCCTCATACATTACCAGCTCCAGTTCCTCCATCTTATTGGTCAGGCTTCTTGTATTGGTCAGCATGCAGGAAAGAAGTTTTGCTCCCCTTTTCTTAGCTTCCTTCTGATTACCCTGTCTTGGGTCCTCTTTACGGCATCTAGTATCCTTGATTAGTTTGTCCTTGTGTTGCATGTTCTTGTCTGCTGTTTTTTCTCCCATCCCCTCTTCTTCTAGTTTAAAGCCCTCCTGATGAGTGTGGCAAGCCTTCTGGCGAACGTGTGTTTCCCAGGTTTTGTGAGGTGTATCCCGTCTCTTGCGAGAAGTCCATCGTAGAGGTAATTCACTCCATGGTCCAAGAATCCAAATCCTTGCTGCCTGCACCACCGTCGTAGCCAGTTGTTCAAATCTAGTATCCTATTCCATCTTCTGACACCATGGCCATCGACTGGGAGGATTGATGAGAAAACAACCTGTATGTTCCGTTCCTTAATTTTCTTCCCCAGAATTTCAAAGTCTTCACAAATAGTTGGTAGATCATTTCTTGCCGTGTCGTTTGTTCCTACATGTATCAATAGGAACGGGTATTCGTCCTTGGATCCGAGGATAGTTGGTATCCTGTTGGCCACATCCTTGATTTTTGCTCCCGGTAGGCAGCATACTTCTCGTGCGGTTATGTCCGGCCTGCAGATAGTTGCCTCCGTGCCTCTTAGTAGTGAGTCGCCCATAACTACCACTCTTCTTTTCTTTCTGGATGCACTGCATTTTGCTCCTGAGTGTTTTTGAGTGTCTTTTGTTTCTGCTTTTGTTGACAAAGTAACATCTTTTGATGATACTGTGTCTTCTCCTGTAGAGACGGTATCATCCTGAGCTGTGCCATTTTCGTTCTCCAGCATGAGGGCTTCATATTGGTTGCTAAGCTGTGTGGGTGGTGCCGACCACTTGATCCGCTGGCTTCTTTTGGTCACATTGTTTCAATGTTTTCTGTTTCAAGGAACTGTTTTACCCATTTTGCTGTGTGACAGGGGGCATTATCCTGCCTGAAAATTGCTGAATGAGAGATGAATGCAAGTAAGGAACCATGTGTTGTTGAAGAAGGTCCTGATACACACTTGCATTCAAGCTGCCATGTAGCTGTATGAGAAATCCAACTCCTGCTGCAGAAAACATTCCCCAAACCATGACACTTCCTCCACCACCTTTCACTGACTTCTTAACACTCTTCGGGTTCAGTCTTTCCCCAGTTTGTCGACGAACATAATGTTTCTCATCAGACCCAAATAAATTAATTGCTTTCATCACTAAAATGAACTGTGGACCACTTCTCTGTCCACACAACATGCTTCTAAACAAAAGTGAGTCTGGCCTTTTGATTCTTTCTGCTAATGAGAGGTTTGGTCACTTCAGAGTGGGCTTTCAGTCCAAATGCTCTTAAACATCATGACACTCTATGATAAGACAGAGCCTTACCCTGTTCAGCACTCAACTGCCGTCCAATTCCAGCTGCAGTGTTGAAATGATTACCAATAGAGATTCTCCACTTAACCTGTCCTCTCTTGCATTTGTTTTTTGAGGGTGCGACCAGCCTTCGTGGGAGACTTGAAAGAGTTTGTGATGTTGTAAAGATGCAATATTCTCAAAATCACAGACTTGGAATGACCAACTTCTCTTGCTATGGCTGATAGGGTCACCCCTTTGGTCTTCATCCAGACAACCTGCTGCCGGAGGGTTTCAGTCACACCATTTTTGCAAAGTCAGTGCTGACTAAAGGTTAGGCTGCCATTTACATAGGGTTTGACAGATAATTAAGGAAATTAGAACCAGGTGCCAGATTAACACCAATAACTTGCAGGTATCTAAAAGTGTTCTCTAATTGTGATCAGTGTGATTTATCATTATCTCATTTAAATTTGTGCTTTACAATAAATTAAATTTATGAAATAAGCTCAATATACTGCGAGTTTCCTCATGTTAAGATATAATCACATAGGACTACACAATAACCTTAACATTTAGGAATCTGTGTGTTGTTCTCTCATTTTGATCTCCAGTGTATGTTCTCGCTATATTTCTGTGGGTAACACTTAGGTCCAGGCAAGTAGATTATATAAAAGTATACTTGAATAAAATATCTTCCTGCTGTGCTCAAAGAGTGGCTATACTACACAATAAAACCTATTTGCAACAACTACTGAGAGTAGCATTCTAAAGTGATTTTTTGGCAGGGAGATCTTCCTAAAAATGCGTAGGCAAAATATACCATAAAGTGTAAGTCTGATTCAGAAAAGGAAGTAGTCGTCTTATAAAAATGGTCTGTTTTGGAAAAGTTTCATTGCATATGAAACATACCAAATGGCTAGATACATGACTTTCATATGGGAACATCATAGCTGGCTCTATACATACTAGTATGTGCCACATTTAGACTTGACATGAGGCTGTATTTGGCAATGTATAGTTTGTGTTATCAAAATGGACCAAATAAACTGTCATGTGTAAGAAGGGAATTGATAGATTCATTTTAATAATTAAGCCCTCTCGCTTCTCTAACAGTTGTGACTGAAGAAGGTCTGATAATCTACTGAAATAAGCCAGCCAGCCAGACATCTGCCTCCATACATACCCTCAAATGAGGGAGTAGGAGAAATCTCTTCCCAGCATCAAAACAAAGTCATAAGAGAAGCTGCTGTCAATCAACATACAAAGGATGGCAGCAATGTAAATAACCTCGTAACTTTGGCCGCACCAATGGTGGGTAAGGTTTTCTTTGGCCACGTGAGATTTGGAAAATCTGAACACCAGTGACCCATGATGTAGCGACAATGTCTTCCCTCACACCATCGGTACTTCTCTCTTGGTGGCCGGTGGCAATGGCCAGTCATGTATTGTACTGGAGCGGACGAACAAGGAAGCAGTGGAGGCAATTTTAGTTAACAACAAAAATTCTTTATTTGATTAGACCTGGAAAAGACATGATATATAACTGGTAAGACTGGATCATATCCATACGTATTTTACAAAGTTTTCACATAGATGATTATACATGGCTGCATTTTTCATCTCTTATTAAATACGATCTTATAATCATATTGTTTCATTTTAGCTGAATCCATCTTTACCTCTTCATGTACACTGGTAGCAGCCACCATTTCAGATATTTCCAGGATGGCACATAACCCACTCTCAAGGGCACCTTACACACAGCGACATTGCTAGCGATGTCGCTGGTGAAAGCACCCGCCCCTGTCAGTTGTGCGTCACTGGCAAATCGCTGCCTGTGGCGCACAACATCGCTAAGAACAGTCACATGTACTTACCTTCCTAGTGATGTCTTTGTGGCCTGCGAACCGCCTTCTTTCTAAGAGGGCGGTTCGTGAGGACTCACAGCGACGTCACTAAGCGTCCGCCCAATAGAAGCGGAGGGGCGAAGATGAGCGGCGAGAACATCCCGCCAACTTCCTTCCTTTCTCATTGCTGGCGGCCGCAAGTACGGTGATGTTCCTCGTTCCTGCGGTGTCACACATAACGATGTGTGCTGCTGCAGGAACGACGAACAACCTGCGTCCTGCAACAGCAACGATAATTGTGAATACAGTTAGGTCCAGAAATATTTGGACATTGACACAATTTTCGCGAGTTGGGCTCTGCATGCCACCACATTGGATTTGAAATGAAATCTCTACAACAGAATTCAAGTGCAGATTGTAACGTTTAATTTGAAGGTTTGAACAAAAATATCTGATAGAAATTGTAGGAATTGTACACATTTCTTTACAAACACTCCACATTTTAGGAGGTCAAAAGTAATTGGACAAATAAACCAAACCCAAACAAAATATTTTTATTTTCAATATTTTGTTGCGAATCCTTTGGAGGCAATCACTGCCTTAAGTCTGGAACCCATGGACATCACCAACCGCTGGGTTTCCTCCTTCTTAATGCTTTTCCAGGCCTTTACAGCCGCAGCCTTCAGGTCTTGCTTGTTTTTGGGTCTTTCCGTCTTAAGTCTGGATTTGAGCAAGTGAAATGCATGCTCAATTGGGTTAAGATCTGGTGATTGACTTGGCCATTGCAGAATGTTCCACTTTTTTGCACTCATGAACTCCTGGGTAGCTTTGGCTGTATGCTTGGGGTCATTGTCCATCTGTACTATGAAGCGCCGTCCGATCAACTTTGCGGCATTTGGCTGAATCTGGGCTGAAAGTATATCCTGGTACACTTCATAATTCATCCGGCTACTCTTGTCTGCTGTTATGTCATCAATAAACACAAGTGACCCAGTGCCATTGAAAGCCATGCATGCCCATGCCATCACGTTGCCTCCACCATGTTTTACAGAGCATGTGGTGTGGCTTGGATCATGTGCCGTTCCCTTTCTTCTCCAAACTTTTTTCTTCCCATCATTCTGGTACAGGTTGATCTTTGTCTCATCTGTCCATAGAATACTTTTCCAGAACTGAGCTGGCTTCATGAGGTGTTTTTCAGCAAATTTAACTCTGGCCTGTCTATTTTTGGAATTGATGAATGGTTTGCATCTAGATGTGAACCCTTTGTATTTACTTTCATGGAGTCTTCTCTTTACTGTTGACTTAGAGACAGATACACCTACTTCACTGAGAGTGTTCTGGACTTCAGTTGATGTTGTGAACGGGTTCTTCTTCACCAAAGAAAGTATGCGGCGATCATCCACCACTGTTGTCATCCGTGGACGCCCAGGCCTTTTTGAGTTCCCAAGCTCACCAGTCAATTCCTTTTTTCTCAGAATGTACCCGACTGTTGATTTTGCTACTCCAAGCATGTCTGCTATCTCTCTGATGGATTTTTTCTTTTTTTCAGCCTCAGGATGTTCTGCTTCACCTCAATTGAGAGTTCCTTAGACCGCATGTTGTCTGGTCACAGCAACAGCTTCCAAATGCAAAACCACACACCTGTAATCAACCCCAGACCTTTTAACTACTTCATTGATTACAGGTTAACGAGGGAGACGCCTTCAGAGTTAATTGCAGCCCTAAGGCTATGTGCCCACGCTGCGGATTTACCGCGGATTTTGCCGCGGATTTGCCGCGAATTTCCCGAAAATCTGCAGCAGCGGCACTTCCAAGCCATTTCAATGGCATTTTGGAAATGCTGTGTCCATGCTGCGGATTTTTCCACTGCAGATTTGCCGCGGATTTTGATCCGGAAAAATCTGCAGCATGTCAATTGTTTGGTGCACATTTGGTGCGGATTTTTGGTTTTGAATGGGGAAAAAAAAAAAAAATCCGCATCAAAATCCGCGGCAAATCCGCCGTAAATCCGCAGGCAGAAAAATCCGCAGGTACATTCTACCGTGGACACATAGCCTTAGAGTCCCTTGTCCAATTACTTTTGGTCCCTTTAAAAAGAGGAGGCTATGCATTACAGAGCTATGATTCCTAAACCCTTTCTCCGATTTGGATGTGAAAACTCTCATATTGCAGCTGGGAGTGTGCACTTTCAGCCCATATTATATATATAATTGTATTTCTGAACATGTTTTTGTAAACAGCTAAAATAACAAAACTTTTGTCACTGTCCAAATATTTCTGGCCCTGACTGTAGAACGGTGCGTCAACGATCAACGATAAGGTAAGTAATTTTGATTGTTAACAGTCGTTCGTGCGTTTCACACGCAACAACGTTGCTAACGAGTCTGGATGTGCGTCACGAATTCTGTGGCCCCAACGACATCTCGATGTCATTGCGTGTAAAGCGGCCTTCATACCACAACCCATTACATACCAAAATAACTGACACAGGAGAAAAAGAGATTATGGATAAAATGGCCGTGTTGTTTTATTAAGAGTTTAAAATATTAAATAAACCATTTTATTTATAAAAATTTAAACAGCAAAAATTAATTAATACCTTGAATAATTCCATCCATAAATTAACCAAATCCACTGAAAATAAAACACATGACAACAAAGGTCACAGAGACTTTTAGCAACAAAGTCGGCAGGTGAGTGGGCGAAACTTCTTTATCAGCTGATGACGAACTGCCTTTAAATACCAGAACATCCCGCACAAATATCCGAAGCCAGCAATCACTACTTTCAAAAATAGCACACAGCTGTCACGCTGTACAAAGGGCTAGTAAGATGTAGTACAGCGTATTCCCACTAGGTGGCAGCAGAGTAGTGAAGGAGAGTCAAAGTAACACTGTAACAGAAATGAGGATGAAGTACAGCAGAGTAACTTAAGCAGGCAGTTCACAGGCGAACCACCAGGGGGCAATAGAGTAGACAAGCAGTCAGGGTCAAGCCAGGAAAGTCAAGTCACTGCAAAGGGAGGATCAAAATCAGGTCAGAAAACAGAATCGAAGTCGGATGTCGGGAGATCAGGTATGCAGAGGGAAACACAAAGGGCAGAGGGAAGACAAGACCGCAGGGTGAGGAGACACAAACGCGGGAAGGAGGATGAACCAGGATGGGTAAACAACTGACAGGAGCGGGAAGTCAGGGACTGAGATAGACGGATGAACGGGGGACAGTACAGGTCAGGGCATGGTAAAAAGGACTTTCATCAAACAGGAAATCTCATCAGAGCCAGTCACAGGCTGCAGAGCAAAACTATAACCAGCACAGGAATGCAAGTGCAGAGGCCAGATATAGTGTCTCCCGAAACCAGAATGAGGCTGATGGGAGTTAACATCTGACATGACCAGGCTGCGTCTGTGATACTCTGGAGTGGGGAATACCGGTCCTGTATCATGACAACAGCAAGCTGATTTATCACTCCTGAGCTTACCCGTGTTACCAGGAAGATATGATTAACCCTTACAATCCTAAACCAGCTGTAAAATTAGAGAATATATAAAGGGTTAGTGTAATCAGGCAATCCCAGCGCTAGGCGCTAATAGGGATTGTCGATGATGCAGCACATCACATGAGCGTATATCACTCCCATTCTCATCCAGAAAAGTGGCATGACTTTTTCTCACTTGTCATCCGTGTGCTGTCCGTATACAATCCGTTTTTTACTGAGCAGCTATTAATCATTTACAGGACCATTTACAGTTTCCCATCTTTCTGAATTAAGCCTGCTTTACACGTTGCAATTTCGCATACGATATCGTGTGCGATTTGCAACGCCCCCATCGTATGTGCGGCACGTTCAATTTGTTCAAACGATTAACCCCCGTCACATGTACTTACCTTCCATACGACCTCGATGTGGGCGGCGAACGTCCACTTCCTGGAGTGAGAGGGACGTTCGGCGTCACATCGACGTCACGCGGCAGCCGGCCAATAGAAGCGGAGGGGCGGAGTTGAGCGGGACGTAAACATCCCGCCCACCTCTTTCCTTCCGCATTGTGGCCCGGGACCCGCAGGACGCAGGTAAGATCTGTTCATCGTTCCCGGGGTGTCACACACTGCGATGTGCTCTACCCCGGGTACGATGAACAATCTGACGTACAATTCTAGAGAAAGGTACGAACGTTCAATCGCAATCGCACGTACCTGTCACACACTACAATGTACCTTACGATGCCGGATGTACGTCACTTACGACGTGACCCCGCCGACACATTGTAAGATACAGTGCAGCGTGTAAAGCAGGCTTATATCAATTTCCTACAGTCTTGTGTGGTTAATTTGAAGTGTAAATTCTGCTGATAGACTGCCTTTGATAGAAGATGCATGTATAGATACTACTGCATGGAGGCGAACATTGTAACTGACTGGTGCTTATTACACATCTCAGCTACTTTTGAATCTGACTACAAAGACACTTTGTTATTATCTTAAATCCCCCCTCAAATTATTTTTTTCTTTACTTCGAAGACGCATCCAAGTGAATACAGTATCTTGAGCATCGGCTATGTAAACACTCAGTTTGCTGAACCACCCGCGAGCCGCTACACGGATAGCTACATTAGTCCTGGTCAGTCATCAGCTTCTCAATGTCATTCACTAGCAGTAATCTGACAGATGAAACACATCTGGTTCCTGCCATATGAGCGGTGATGAGCTGCTACATGGAGTTACAGGCATAATAAAGTAAAAGCCAGCACTTCTCTTTGATGTAGCTTCAGAGCATGAAAAAGCCATCTGCCATCAGCTTATTTATGTTGTAACATCCAACTGAAATGGTATTCTTATTATTTCTGTAATATTTAGTCAACAAATGTAATGATGCTATATATATATATAGCATCATTACACTTGTTGACTAAATATTACAGAAATAATAAGAATATATATATATATATATATATATATATATATATATATATATATATCTATATATATATATATATATATATATATATAGATATATATATATATATATATATATATATACACAGTACATATATATCTATGCATACAGTATATATGTAACATCCAGTGGCGTAACTAGAGCTTGATGGGCCCCGGTGCAATGATCGGACCTGGGCCCCCCTCTACGTACAATGACACTTGGGGTACGGGACAATAACACTCAGGGTACAGGATAATGATGCTGACACTTGGCTATTTCCCTCAGCTCCCAAATGCTGGCAGATCCCCATGCTCTACGTATAATGCTGGCAGCCAGCCCCCCCCCCCCCATGTTCCATGTATAATGCAGCCAGCCCTCCATGTTCCATGTATAATGCAGGTAGCCCCCCATGCCTTTATGTGTAATGCAGCCAGACCCCATGCTCCATGTATAAAGCTGGCAGCCCCCCATGCTCCATGTATAATGCTGTTAGCCCCCCATGCTCTATGTATAATACTGGCAGCCCCCCATGCTCCATGTAAATTGTTGGCAGCCCTCCATGCTGCATGTATAATGCTGGCAGCCCCCCATGCCTTTATGTATAATGCAGCCAGACCCCATGCTCCATGTATAAAGCTGGCAGTCCCCCATGCTCCATGTATAATGCTGTTGACCCCCCATGCTCCATGTATAATGCTGTCAGCCCCCCATGCTCCATGTATAACTGGAGCATGGTATTCTTATTATTTCTGTAATATTTAGTCATAATAATAGTAATACTGGCAGCCCCCCATGCTCCATGTAAAATGTTGGCAGCCCCCCATGCTCCATGTATAATGCTGGCAGCCCCCCATACTCCATGTATAATGCTGGCAGCCTCCCATGCTCCATGTATAACTGGAGCATGGTATTCTTATTTCTGTAATATTTAGTCAACAAATGTAATGATACTATATATATATATATATATATATATATATATATATACACAGTACATATATATTTATACATACAGTATATATGTAATATCCAGTGGCGTAACTAGAGCTTGATGGGCCCCGGTGCAAAGTTCGGACCTGGGCCCCCCTCTACATACACTGACACTTGGGGTACGGGACAATAACACTCAGGGTACAGGATAATGATGCTGAGGCTTGGCTATTTCCCTCAGCACCCAGCTTTCCTATGTTCTGATATCCATCTTGTCCTTGGCACCCAGCTTCCCAATGCTCTACTATACATCTTTCCCTCAGCACCTAGCTTTCCCATATCAGAGCATGGGAAAGCTGGGTGCTGAGAGATATATAGCAGGGCATGGGAAAGCTGGGTGCTGAGGGAAAGAGCCCTTTTCCCTCAGCACAAAACGTTCCCATCCCCTGCTTGTATCTTTGTCCTCCCTTGTATATAGTTCTCCAAACACTATAATGGCCCCCACATAGCCTTACATGTTGTATAAAGGATCCCACACAACCCTTCATAATAGAATGCAGCTCCATAGTCCTCCATGTATTATAATGCATTTCCCATAGTTCTCCATTTACTATAATTCACCCCATAGTACTCCATATATCATACTGTGCCCCATAGTCCTCCGTATATTATAATTCACCCCAGGTCTCCATGTATGATGCAGCCAGCCCCCCATGTATAATGCAGCCAGCCCCCCCATGCTCCATGTATAATGCAGCCAGCCCCCCAGGTCATGGATAATGCAGCCAGCCCCCCATGATCCATGTATAATGCAGCCAGCTCCCCATGTTCCATGTAAAATGCAGCCAGATCCCCATGCTAAATGTATAATGCAGCCCCCCATGCTCCATGTATAATGCAGGCAGCCCCCCATGCTTTTATGTAAAATGCAGCCAGCCCCCCATGCTCCATGTATAATGCTGGCAGCCCACCATGCTCCCCATGCTAAATGTACAATGCAGCCCCCCATGCTCCATGTATAATGCAGGCAGCCCCCCATGCTTTTATGTAAAATGCAGCCAGCCCCCCATGCTCCATGTATAATGCTGGCAGCCCACCATGCTCCATGTATAATGCTGGCAGCCAGCCCCCATATTCCATGTATAATGCAGCCAGCCCCCCATGTATAATGCATCTGTCACGGGCGGAGGAGGGGACGCTGCGCTCTCCCACTGCTCGGGTCTGGCTGCTGCGGCTCGGTGGTGGCTCGAGCGGTGGGCCGGATCCCGGGGACTCGAGCAGCGTTCCTCGCCCGTGAGTGAAAAGGGGGGAATTGATTGTGGGGATTTGATATTGTCCGTGATGCCACCCACGGTTGTGGTGAGATTGGTGACACCACCGCTGCTCTGGACGGGGATCCCGGGAGCGATGGCAGAGAGCAGCCTGGATGTTAGTTCTCCCCTCCGTGGGTAGGGGGTTGGTTGTCCCGGGGCCCGGTGAGGGGGTAGGAATGGATGGCAGGCGTGTTACAGGGCCTGATGAGGTACAGGGTCGCGGGGGCAGCGCTGTGCCGCACGGCACGGTGGTACTCACTCAGCCAATGATAAACACAGAGTCTCCGGTAAAACAAACGGCTGGATGGACGGGTCCCACAGGCGGCTGCGGTGTTTCTCCTCCCGGCAGGTTGATGGTGACTGCCTTTCCCTGCACCTGTGTAGTGTAAACGGTTCCAATGGGTTCCCATCGGTAACCCACTCCTCCGCTTGGATGTGTGCTGAAGGAGCCCCTTTTGCCTGCAGGCTCTGGCCCTGGGAACTTTAGCCTTGGCGGTGACTGTGTTGCCCTCTAACGATTGGACTGTTGCCTTCTGTCGGGACTTGGCTGCTGGGAAACCCAGGAGGTTCCCTTCGCTAACGGATTTGACAAATTGCACGGCGACTCCTAGCCTTGTCGGGGTCCGTAAGCCCCTGCCGGATGGTGCTGGCTTCTCTTTGCGTACCGGTCCGGTACCGCCGGGCCACCGCCCGTCCATGGTCCTTACGGCTAGCTCCAATAGGCCTCTCCTGCAGACGGTCACCACCGTCTGCCAACCTTGCTGTTCCGTCCGGGCCACACACCCGGACCACTTTCTGTCTGCTCCTTTACCGCTTCACTCTCCTCTCTCTTTCACTTCCACACTCTATCTCTCAACTTCCACTGCTTTTCCCGCCTCCAGGACTGTGAACTCCTCGGTGGGCGGGACCAACCGCCTGGCCCACCCCCTGGTGTGAACATCAGCCCCTGGAGGAGGGCAACAAGGGTTTTTGTTTGACTTAGGTGTGCCTGACCGGGAGTGTGGGGTGTGTTGGTGTAGTGCTCCATGTATAATGCTGTTAGCCCCCCATGCTCCATGTATAATACTGGCAGCCCCCCATGCTTCATTTATAATGCTGGCAGCCTCCCATGCTCTATGTATAATACTGGCAGCCCCCCATGCTCCATGTGTAATGCTGGCAGCCCCCCCCATGCTCCATGTATAATGCTGGCAGCCCCCCATGCTCCACCCCGGCCCCTGGCCACCGTGTATGCACTGATTTTAAAAAAAACAAACAAACAAAAAAAACATAAAACAAACAAGTTCTTACCTCTGCCCTCATTCCCCCACTCCTAACCTCACGTCTCCTCGTTCCCCGCTGCTCCGTCCTCACCTCTCCTCCGTTCCCCTGCAGCTGCGGTTGGCGTCCTCCCGCCCTGTGCTCTGTGCTCTCTGCACAGGAGTGACGGCACCGCGCAGACACAGAGGGAGAATGATGGAGCGTGGAGCTGCACGGGCCGCTCCACGCTTTTTCATTGTTGCTGTGCGTGATGACGGGGGAGGGGGGCCCGGTGCCGCCGCCGCTGACAACGGGCAGGGGAGCCCGGTGTCAGCGGCGGCGGCACCGGGTCATATAGCGGCCGCGTGGTCTGCGCCAGAACAGCGCATCTCCGCTCACAGAAATGAGCTGCTTGCTGATCTGCAGAGCGGGCCCCTAAGCTGCTGGACCCGGTCGCAGTCACATCTTCTGCAACCGCGGTAGTTACGCCCCTGGTAATATCTGTGTTTTCATTTATTCTTAGCAATGTACACACATATATATATATATATATATATATATATTTATATTTATTTATATACATATATGCATATACACACACGAATACACACATATATTTATCGTATATACAATACTGGCAAACAGTTTAGACTCAACTGTTAATGCAGGGGTGAGGAACCTGCAGGCAGTGATGACCTTTTCTGCAGTTCCCGGTCAACATGCTGCAGTGCTTGGGCGGCAGCCACATCTTACTGGCTATCAGCCCTTTAAGCCACAATGTGCGTTCACTACTGAATGCTGTGTGCGCATAGACTAAAGAAGTAGGTATGTACATTGTCCCAGCCACTCCTGTGATATACACTGGAGATCAAAATTAGAGAACAATGTATGATCACTTCTTTTTTTCAGTAATAATAATGTAATCTACATTGAACAACATTTGAAGGTTTTTTGTAAGGGGTACACCATGCCACTAGAACAGTGTTTTACAAATGATCCAAAGTTTATCAATATAAAACCTTTATTCTGCCCAAAACATGATTAGAATAATTAGAGAACAACAATGACTGTAGCACAGAGAAAGATTATAGGTACATTTTTTGAAGGTAACAACAGTCACCAATAAGTAGGAAGTGTACATTCCTTTGCTTTGAATGGCCACATGACATCACTAGTTTCACACACTGCTCTGGTGTGATTTTGGTCCACTCTTCTTTCAGTCTCTTCCATAGGTCTTTGACTGTTGTGGGTTTATTGACCATAACTTTGTCACCAAGGATATTGTGTCGCCCTGGGCAAGCCAGGGGACACAGATAACAACACCACTACACCCCACACTCCAGGTAGGCACACCTGCTAACCAGAAATCCTTGTTGCCTTCCTCCAGAGGTTGGTGATGCACACCAGTGGGTGGGCCAGGCGGTTGGCTCCGCCCACCAAGGAGCTCACAACACTGGAGGCAGGAAGTAACCAGGCAGTTAGAGTCCAGTCAGGGACATGAACGAGTGAACAGCAGATTAGCCCAGGCAGGGGCTAGAGTAAACAACAAGAAGTGAAAGCGAAGGAAAGGAAAGTGAAAAAGGAGGAAAGCAAGAAGTGGAGACAGTGCAGAGAGTGTGCAAAGCCTGAGAGCCCAGCTGTGTGTAGGGCTAGAACAGCAAGGTCACCGACGGCGGTGACTGTCCGGAGTGGGACAGTTCGGAAGTTCCTGGAAGGACCCCGTTGGCTGTGTGCCCGGTGGTCTGGAGCAGTGTTCCGAAGGACAGTCAGCACCAGGGCAGGGGCCTCTCGGACCCCGGCAAGGCTAGGAGTCGCCCAATTTGCCGAATCCGTCAGTGACGGGGACGCAGATCCCCCAACAACAAAGTCCCGATTGACGGCAACAGCCCGACCATTAACGGGGAGACACCGCCACCGCCAAGGCACCAGTTTCCCCAGGGCCAGCGCCTGCGGGCAAAGTGTAGAGCTCCTCCGGCCCAGATTGCAGTCGGGGAGCGGGTAACCGGAGGGAATCCACCGATACCACGAGACCACACAGGTGCAAGGAAGAGAGAAGTCACCGTCACCTACCGGGAGTGCAGGTGCAGCCGTCTGTGGGACCGTCCTACCAGCCGTTGGTTTACCGTACAAACTGTGTCCGTGTCAGGCTGAGTGAGTACCATAGTGCCGCAAGGCACAGCGCTGCCCCCGCGTCCCTGCGCCCTCCAGGCCCTACACTTTACATCTCTCCACCGGGCCCCGGGATCACCAACCCCTACCCATGGAGGGGCAACACAACACCTGGCTGCTCCCATCACCATCCCCGGGACCCCCACACCGAGCAGCGGTGGTGCAATCACCACAACCGTGGGTGGCGTCACGAACTATAACCCCAACAAACAACCCCCCTTTCACTCACGGGCGAGGAGTGCCGCTCGAGACACCCCGGGATCCGGCCCGCAGCTCGAGCCACCAGGAGCAACTGCCGGACCCGAGCAGAAGGGGTGAGCGCGGTGTGCTGACACCCTCCTCCCCGCCCGCGACAACTTGGCGTCACGAACAGGATCTTACCGCTCTGCCGTCAGGTAGAGGTGCGCCTTGTTACCGCCGGAGGCATCCGGCAGAAAAATTTCAGAAGCCGCCATCTTTGGCGCGAAAAGTTCCCGCTCGAGCGTCTTCTCGAGCAGTAGAAGCGCGAAGGCCAAAACCCCGCCCCGAGAGAGGAGGGGCCGGAAAGAGCTAAGGGGGACGCGATGGCGGCTGGCGGCATGTAGTCGCCGCTATAAAAGCAAGGACGCCAGGACCTTGCCAGAATACCGTTCCTGGAACCAAACAGTGGAGATACCATGTGGATGCCGTCCCGAAACACCGTGGCCCCCGCACCGGGAACCGCAGCGTGGGTGGAAATCCGGACCGCGCAGCTCCACCTAAGGCTGCAGGTCAAGATGCAGCTCCTCATGGAGGAGTGGGAGACCGACATGGCGGACGTTGTGGCAGCCGTGCGGAGACGCGAGGAGGAAGCGGAGGAAGGGAGGGTGAGTGACCCACGCCCCTATGTCCCGGAGGGACCGGTCGCTGCGGCTGAGGGACCCGGTCCAAGCCCTCTCCCCCCGTTGCCTCCTTCGCCACCCGTCCCGGAGGCCGTGACCCCGCCACTAGGCCCGCTACCACCGCGACCGGTAGCGATACCCAGCCCGTCCGCCCCAGCGGACCGACCTGTAGCCGGAGCCCGAAGCCAGCCGGAGGCATTGCCATGGAAGGCCCCGAAGATTGTGCCAGAGACAGTCCCCGAGCAGTTCCCCGAGCCGGAGCCGATGACCCGCTCCGAGCCGAAGGCCCAACTGCGGAAAGCCCCTGTGCCCATCCCCCACACCTCGGCTGAGGTGGCGCCGGGTTGTTGCTGCAAGGCAGCGCCCAAGGCCATGACACCGCGGGATACGCCACCCACCTTCCTGACAGTGGGTAACGTACTGGATGTCCCGCGGGGCTCAACCCGTGCGCCGGAGCCATACTGGGACAGGGAGCCGACCAAGCTGGGCCTGGAAATCGCGGAGAGGGAGCGAAGAAAAGCCGAGCTGGTAGCCCGAGCCATCCGGGAAAAGGAGAACCTGCGGCAAGCGACCTTCCGTGTCCGGGGCCCGTTCTACGAGGGGCAGGTGCGGCGCTTCGATATCCGCCGGGGCTACGGGTTCATATACGAACCGGGCCTGGAGGCCGAGGTGTTTGTAGCCCGGCGGGATGTGCATGCCCATCTGCCCGAAGAGCATCCTGGCCGCAACCTAATACCAGGGGACATGGTGCGTTACACTCGGCACTGCGGAGAGAGGGGGTGGTTTGCCCTGGACGTAAAGCTGAAGGGCAGCCCGGAGAGCAAGGTGAGCTCTGCACCCCCTCCCTCGGAGGAAGCAGCAGCAGGACCGGAGTAGGGCAGCGGATGCCCGTCGCACCGTCCCCCGTTGGGACCACCACTGAGTTGTTTGTTGTTTGAAAGTTTTGAAAAATGAAAAATGATTTACCGAAGTTCACCTGATTGTCTGCTTGATTGAACCGGCCGGAGCCGGCACCGTTGTCCCCGTGGGGACCGTTTAAAATGCATGGGAACTAGCCATGGACAAGCCCGTGAACTCTGCAGGGCAACCACAAACGTTAGTGGCATGTAAATATGTTGGGTATCGTTACCGTTTCCGCAATGCCGCCTCCGGAGAGGCAGGTTGGAGGGAGGGCCCTGAGCAGAGCAGGCTAGGGCCCAGCCACCAAAGGAACCGGTGGCCACCCTCTGGAGGGGAAGGACAGATCCCGCTCGGGTGACTTGTGCTGGACTGTGGGTCAAGGGGTGCTGCCTGGGTTTTAGGGGCAGCATCAGGGCCAGGTTGCTTGGGTGGGAGAGAGCGGAAACCGTGACCGTACACCGTTGAAACGTTAAAAGTAAAATGTGCCTCCCGTCTTGGGAAGAGTTGATTAAAAATGTTATGCTTATGTTATGTTTAACCCTGTTATCCCCTTTTTACAGAAAAATAAAACCGGTGTAGGACGGCAGCCCGCGGACGGTCTGCGTTTTGCTAAGGGGGAATGTGTCGCCCTGGGCAAGCCAGGGGACACAGATAACAACACCACTACACCCCACACTCCAGGTAGGCACACCTGCTAACCAGAAATCCTTGTTGCCTTCCTCCAGAGGTTGGTGATGCACACCAGGGGGTGGGCCAGGCGGTTGGCTCCGCCCACCAAGGAGCTCACAACACTGGAGGCAGGAAGTAACCAGGCAGTTAGAGTCCAGTCAGGGACATGAACGAGTGAACAGCAGATTAGCCCAGGCAGGGGCTAGAGTAAACAACAAGAAGTGAAAGCGAAGGAAAGGAAAGTGAAAAAGGAGGAAAGCAAGAAGTGGAGACAGCGCAGAGAGTGTGCAAAGCCTGAGAGCCCAGCTGTGTGTAGGGCTAGAACAGCAAGGTCAGCGACGGCGGTGACTGTCCGGAGTGGGACAGTTCGGAAGTTCCTGGAAGGACCCCGTTGGCTGTGTGCCCGGTGGTCTGGAGCAGTGTTCCGAAGGACAGTCAGCACCAGGGCAGGGGCCTCTCGGACCCCGGCAAGGCTAGGAGTCGCCCAATTTGCCGAATCCGTCAGTGACGGGGACGCAGATCCCCCAACAACAAAGTCCCGATTGACGGCAACAGCCCGACCATTAACGGGGAGACACCGCCACCGCCAAGGCACCAGTTTCCCCAGGGCCAGCGCCTGCGGGCAAAGTGTAGAGCTCCTCCGGCCCAGATTGCAGTCGGGGAGCGGGTAACCGGAGGGAATCCACCGATACCACGAGACCACACAGGTGCAAGGAAGAGAGAAGTCACCGTCACCTACCGGGAGTGCAGGTGCAGCCGTCTGTGGGACCGTCCTACCAGCCGTTGGTTTACCGTACAAACTGTGTCCATGTCAGGCTGAGTGAGTACCATAGTGCCGCAAGGCACAGCGCTGCCCCCGCGTCCCTGCGCCCTCCAGGCCCTACACTTTACATCTCTCCACCGGGCCCCGGGATCACCAACCCCTACCCACGGAGGGGCAACACAACACCTGGCTGCTCCCATCACCATCCCCGGGACCCCCACACCGAGCAGCGGTGGTGCAATCACCACAACCGTGGGTGGCGTCACGAACTATAACCCCAACAAACAACCCCCCTTTCACTCACGGGCGAGGAGTGCCGCTCGAGACACCCCGGGATCCGGCCCGCAGCTCGAGCCACCAGGAGCAACTGCCGGACCCGAGCAGAAGGGGTGAGCGCGGTGTGCTGACACCCTCCTCCCCGCCCGCGACAATATTCCAGAGGTTTTCTATTGGGTTTAGATCAGGACTCTGGGCTGGCCATTTCATTGTTTCAATGTTTTCTGTTTCAATGAACTGCTTTACCTGTTTTGCTGTGAAACAGGGGGCATTGTCCTGCATGAAAATTGCTGAATGAGTGATGAATGCAAGTAGGGAACCACGTGTTGTTGAAGAAGGTTCTGAGATACACTTGCATTCACTCTGCCAAGTAGCTGTATGAGAGGTCCAACTCCTGCTGCAGAAAACATTCACCAAACAATGTGACTTCCTCCACCACCAAAGGTGAGTCTAGCCTTTTGATTTTTTCTGCTAATGAGATGTTTGGTCACTGCAGAGTGGGGTTTTAGTGCAAGTTGTCTTTTGAGGGTGACCAGCCTTCTTGGGGCACTTGAACAAGTTTGTGATGTTGTAAAGATGCAATATTCTCAAAATCGCAGACTTTGAAAGACCAACTTCTCTTGCTATGGCTAATAGGGTAATACCTTTGGCCTTCATCTGGACAACCTGCTGCCAGAGGGTTTCAGTCAATTTGGAACGGCACACTACTTTTGAAAAGTCAGCTGGAAAGTTAGGCTGCCAGTTACATAGGGTTTGTTAGATAATTAAGGAAATTAGCACCAGGTGCCAGATTAACACCAATAACTTACATGCATCTGAAAGTGTTCTCAGTGGGCACAGATGAAGGACCTCTGAACCCTTCTGCATAGTTTTGAAATGGCTACTAAGATGGTTAGCACTGACGATGCCGTCATCATCATCATCATCAGTATTCCGGTCATCTACATGCTGGAGCACACTTTTAATAGTCTGCAGGAGGAGGAGGTCATCCCAGTGGAAGAGGAAGAAGCAGAGGAGGATACAGAAGGGATACCAATATTTCTAAGGTCTGGACTGTCGTGGCACAGGCGGGTGGCATGGGAGAGTGGAGGACAGTTATTGAGGTGGCTCATGGTACCAGACAAACTGTTAGTGAAGATGCATGAGCCGAGGAACAAATAGAGGAGAATGAGGTGATGGGCACACAACAGTCAGGAGATGAAGATATTGATTTTCTCTCTGTTGTCTGTGCTTGGTTACCCCGCTACCAAGACAGCACAGACTTGGACCTCATTGAGGCGACCGACACATGAGTGCCTTCTGGCTGCACTATTTGCAACTTACTGATTACTGGGCTGCCACTCTGTTAGATCCATGGTACAAGAGTAAATTGTGCCAGCTGCTTCCCTCCCTCGAGAAAGGGACGCACACGTGGGCGAGTATCAAAACTAGCTTGTACACAATCTTAAGGCCACTTTACACGCTGCGATATCGTGACCGATATCGCTAGCGTGAGTACCCGCCCCCATCGGTTGTGCGACACGGGCAAATCGCTGCCCGTGGCGCACAACATCGCGTGGACCCGTCACACGTACTTACCTGCCCTGCGACGTCGCTGTGACCGGCGAACCGCCTCCTTTCTAAGGGGGCAGTTCGTTCAGCATCACAGCGACGTCACAGCAGCGTCACTGAACCTCCGCCCAATAGAAGCGGAGGGGCGGAGATGAACATCCCACCCACCTCCTTCCTTCTACATTGCTGGCGGGAGGCAGGTAAGGAGAGGTTCCTCGTTCCTGCGGTGTCACACGGAGTGATGTGTGCTGCCGCAGGAACGATGAACTACATCGTTACTGCAGCAGCAACGATATTTGAGAATTAACCCCCATGTCACCGATGAGGGATTTTGCACGTTTTTGCAAAATCGCTCATAGGTGTCACACGCAACGGCATCGCTAAAGCGACCGGATGTGCGTCAGAAATTCCGTGACCCCAACGAGATCGCTTGAGCGATGTCGCAGCGTGTAAAGCGGCCTTTAAAGGGAAGGTGCTGTGTTTTTTAATATTTGTATTAATCATAGTGATTATGGAATCACTTATTTTTAATGTAAAATTAAATTGTTTATTTAGTTTTTATTTAATTCTATTTTTACTCAAACACTGGGGGTTGCTATCTTGGATTTACAGTGTGTAATGACAAATACGGCAGACCCTGTGTATAAGGGTTGATAGTCGGCATCTGACCCTATGTCTAGCACTGAGGCTGCTCCCTGCTGTGAGCTGGACACACCTCCTGGGCTGTCCTTATCACAGCTAAGCAACAAAGGACATTCTCAGTATAAGAAGCTTACGTGTGAGGTAATGTGATATCGGTACAGACAGACACACACAGACACACAGAGACAGAGACACACAGAGACAGGGACACACACAAACAGAGAGACACGAATAGAGACGAACACACACAGAGACAGAGACATTATTCCAGCTGTCCTTGGTTACACTTTCTACAGTTTAGGATCTCTGCAGTCACCAAAAAAATTGACCCCGTACTGTGATCCTAAACTTCATTCTCCCTTATCCGTTTAGAAACACCCAAAAGGGGAGAAGGAGGTGATATCAAACACAGGAGAGCAGATTCTGCCCACTTTTACTGCAGTTGTAATGTGAGCTAGTTTTACAGTAGCTCTACAGTAGGATTTAGGCAGCTGCTCCCCCTAGTGTTTAAGAGTGTAAAAAACAAAACATTTAAAATTATTTTTTATGTTTTAGTCAATTAAAAACAAAGGATAATATTTAATTAAAACATTAATACTTTACACTTTTTCAATTATTGAAAAGATATTTTTTTGTTATGGCACTTACCTTTAGGCCTGCAACACACATCCGTGCCTCCGGTACGTGTTTGGAACGTTTTTGCACATACCGGAGACACGGAGACATGTTGACCAATGTTGCCCTATGGTAGATGGCACACACACGTAAAATCACACGGAACATGTGTCCGTGTGGTTAGTACATGTGTGCGTTTTCCCACACGACCGACATGTCCGTTTTTGGTGGTCAGCACGCAGGCACGGACCCGCTAAAGTAGCATGTCCGTGTTCAGCACGTACCATCCATGTGCGTTTTTAAACGAACGATGTCGGGGTTTTTTTTTGTTAAATGTCAATCTACTTATCTTTTTTTCTGCTGTTCTCAGTCATCATCCCTTTTGCGCTCTGTCTGTATCTTCCCCTGTCGCATACTCACCGATCCCGATCATCAGCGCGGCGAAGAACAGCTGTTCCAAAGATACGCGGCTTCAATTAATTTGAAAATGCTGGCCGCTCATTAATCAATCTCGTATTCCCTGCTTCCCCCGCTTACAGGCACCTATGATTGGTTGTAGTTAGCCACGCCCACACGCTGAGTGACAACCAATCACAGCCGCCGGTGGGCGGGTCTATACTGTACAGTAAAATAAATAATTAATTAATTAAAAAAACCAACGTGCGGTCCCCCCCAATTTTGATACCGGCAAGGGTAAAGCCATATGGCTGAAGGCTGGTATTCTCAGGATGGGGAGCTCCACGTTATGGGGAGCCCCGCAGCCTAAAAATAGTAGCCAGCAGACGCCCATAATTGCCGCATCCATTAGATGCAATAGTTCTAGGACTCTACCCGGCTCTTCCCGATTTGCTCTGGTGCGTTGGCAATCGGGGTAATAAGGAGTTAATGGCAGCAACCCATAGCTACCACTAAGTCCTAGATTAATTATTGCAGGCGTCTAGGAGACACCCCCAATGATTAACCTGTAATTTAAAGTTAATAAACACACACAACGAAAAATCCTTTATTTGCAATAAAAAACAATAACAAATACCCTCGTTCACCAATTTATTAAGCCCCAAAAACCCATCCATGTCCGGTGTAATCCACGGAGGTCCCGCGTCGCTTCCAGCTCTGCTACATGAAGGTGACAGGAGCTGCAGAAGAACACCGCCGCTCCTGTCAGCTCCACGCAGCAACTGAGGTGAGTAGCGCGATCAGCGATGATGTCACTCAGGTTACTCGCAGCCACCGCTGGATCCTCCAACTGTGACTGCAAGTCGCCCAAGTGACAGCGATGAAGTCACAGGTGAGTTGCGGTCTCGGGGGGAGGACTCCAGCTGGCCGCGGGTAGCCTGAGTGACAGCAGCGCTAATCGCGCTGCTCACTTCAGTCACTCAGGGGATTAGCGGTCACCGGTGAGTCCTTCACGGGTGACCGCTAATCAGTACGCGACACCCAGACAGAGCCGCGGTATGACAATGAAGTTGGGTGAAGTTCACCCGAGTTCATTCTCATCGTGCAACTCTGTCTGCTGTCAGCCGACATGTATCAACGACATTGTTCATCACACACTGAACATTTCACACGGACATTACATGTACGTATACACAGCCATTCCACACGCACACACGGCAAGCATACGCCATCACACGGATGTCATATGTACCGGAGAAACGCCCATAAGAAACGGAACACTGACCCAAAAAACGGAACGTGAGACACGTACGTTTTTTATGCGGAAGTGTGTTTTAGGCCTTAAGAGTGGTTTTCTCAAAGACAAACAAGATTTAATGTCGATGCCATCGGGAAGTGGGGGAGGATTTGGACCCTTCTGGATTTTTGTCTTCAAAAATGGAAGAGTGGACTGAGCTTGTCAGTCCTGCCTTGGATATTTTGTCATGCCTGGCAGCCAGCGTTCTCGCAGAATGTGTCTTCAGTGCTGCTGGTGGTGTCCTGACTGATAAGCGCATCCGGCTGTCCCCTGAAAGTGTGGACCACCTAACTTTTATCAAGATGAACAAGTCATGGATCTCCAATGACTTTTCAACCACAGTCGCAGACTGTGAAGACTAGACGATGGTGTCGTTTTCAGTGTGCTGCATTGATCCTGCATTATTGCAGTCTGTGAAACCTTTGTCATGGCTTCTGGGGCTGCTGTTGCAACTGCTGCTGATGTTACTAACAAGTGCCTTGGTGGCGCAACAATCAAATGGTGTGTACACCGCTGAAACTTTTACAGTATGGCTTTTTTATGATTGAAGCACCTAATATTTTTAACAATCAATGCTGGTGGAGGCGGATCCACTGGACCACAGGGGGAACCCAGGCTTACCATTTAATGGGAGGGGCTTGACTAAGTGCCCGCCATGGGGCAGAACACCATTTGTCACTCCACGAGCTGTAACTGGTAATATGGCAGCTGAATGGCACAGGGAGACAGCATTACAGGTTGATACAGTCATGGGTCATCAGGCACAGGTCACCAAGCATGGAACATCAGGTACAAGACATTGGACACAGGTGCAGCCGGGACTAGACCTCCACAGTAACCCTGGTCATCAGGGTCCAGGTCATCTGGCACGGGACATTGGACACATGAGCAGCCAGGATGGCTGAGGCAGACAGGACGACAAGTGCTGATGGGTAGGAACACAGATGCAAGACAAAGGGTTGTACCAGGGAACAGACAAGACAGGTCCAGGGAAACAGACAGGACAAACACAGCTGAGCAGAATCGGTTGAATATAAGACTGGCGCTGTAGGCTGGGAGACCAGAGCAGACAGGCTGGACCAACACACAGTTAGGATCTGAATCCTAATGCAATGCTCTGGCCCCTCCCATGAGGGGAGGGAGACTTAAGTATCTGGTGCCTTCCAGTGGCAGGCTGGAGACACCTTAGCAAGGTGTGCATGCTTCCTCTTAAAGGGACAGGATGTATGTGTGCCCCCTAAGCTGGAGACCAGAAAACCCCATGCCGTATGTACAGAAGCTGGAGCCTAGGCAGGAGCTGGAGACCAACACACACATGGGAATCCATGGATGAGGCAAGAGCCAGGGACTGCACCACACGTGGGTGGCAACAAAGGGATGGAGAAGACCAAGCGACATGTGGATGACCATGGGGGGTGCGAGCCGAGGACCACGCAACATGAAGACGGCCATGCGGACGTGCAGAGGACCACACTACACATGGACGGCCATGGAGGTAAGCAGAGGACTGTGTAGCATGAGGAAGGCCGAGCAGAAAATAGGAGGGAGCAGGGACATGGCACTAGGACGCTGCAGAACTCCAGCACGCAAGGGAAGGCTGTGCTATAATGTTCCTCCTATTCCTCCACCTTTTGCTTCCTCCTGAATCACAAAGAGTCCACATTTTTTGTACATGGAGACTCTTATTTGGTTCCTTTTATTGTGTGTTGCCGGTAGTCTGAGGGCACCAGGTCTACAGGTCACTCATCCACTTCTTAATGTTAACTTTGTTTGTAAGCTATAAATGCTGGCCCAGACCCTGTCTCGTGCATATCTCATGCCTGATTACTGTGCCACGACTCATGGGTACTTTTCTTCAGCGAACATGAACTGAACTGAACCTTGGGAAGTTCACTCATCTCTAATTATAACGTTGCGAGAACAGCCACTAATAACCGTTCAAGAAGTTAGCAGAAAACATTGTGTTAAAAAGCAGCAGATGTAAGTAATATGTAGCATGCTATAATAACAGTTCGTGAGGCTTATTACATATGATTAATTAACCAGATGCAAGTTACAGAATTCACAGCAGAAGTCTGAGGAGGTAATCACAACAGAAGATGCTGGATGTTGGTAGAGGCAATATACACAGCAGTTGAACACAGCAGGGTCCTAATACTTAGATACAGGGGTATGTGTCGCGGGTGGAGAGGACGCCGCCACTGCTGCGCGCTCGCTGACGCTCGAGTCCGGCGCTGGTGTGGCTGCTGCTCGGTGGCTCGAGCGGTGGGTCAGATCCGGGGACTCGAGCGGCGCTCCTCGCCAGTGAGTAAAAGGGGTGGTTAGTTTGGGGGATTTAGTCCGTGACGCCACTCATGGGTCGTGGTGAAGATGGGCACCACCGCTGCTGGTGACGGGGATCCCGTGAGCGATGGTAGGGAGCAGCGGGGATGTTGTTATCCCCCTCTGTGGGTAGGGGTTGGTGGTCCCGGGGCCCGATGATGTGACGGGGAGGCAGGGTTGGTTAGGTGCAGGGTTGCAGGGACGGCGCTGCGCGGTGCCGGATGGCACGGGTGTACTCACTCAGCTAGAAAGGTACAAAGTGCTCGGTAAACCAAACGGCTGGATGGACGGGTCCCGCAGCCGGCTGCAGTGTCTCTCCCCGGACAGGTGATGGCGGCTGTCTTTCCCTGCACCTTGATGTTCTCCTTCTGACTACTATGGATTCCCAACGGTAGTCCGCTCCCCGGTGTATGGATGCCGGAGGAGCCCGTTTGCCCGCAGGCGCTGGCCCTTGGGTCTCTAGCCTTAGGCGGTAGCTGTATACCCTCATGGTGTGGGCGGTTGCCTTTTATCGGGTCTTTGGTTGTTAGGAAACACCTGGGGTTCCGGTCACATTCGGATTTAACTATTGTCGGCGGCTCCAAGCCTGGTCGGGGTCCGATGGCCCTGCCTGTGTGTGCTGGCTTCACTTCGCTCCCCGGTCGGTACCAGCGGGCCAACGCCCGACCCCGGTCCTACAGTTCCGCGTTGCTTCACCACTCCTGCAGACGGCCACCACCGTCTGCCAACCTTGCTGTCAGTGCCTGGGCCACAAACCCAGACACCCAAGTGTTTACTCCTCTCACTTCCACCTCCTGGACTCAACTGACACTTTTCCTGCCTCCAGGCCTGTGAACTCCTCGGTGGGTGGGGCCAACCGCTTGGTTCGCCCCACCTGGTGTGGACATCAGACACAGGAGGGAGGCAACAAGGGTTTTGTGTTTGGCTGATGTCCCTGTCTAATGGGGGTGGGGGTGTTTGTGTGTTATCTGTGACGACCTAGCTAGTCCAGGGCGCCACATATGTCCAACAGGATATTAAAAGACCTAATGAAATGATGTCACAGGGATACTCCGAGCAACCTGCAAATCTTGGCTTTAAGCTCAGCAATGGGTGTTGGTCAAGGGAAAGCGGGCAAAGTTTGGCTCAGCCGACACAGGTGCATAATAGTTTGCTTAGTGGAGCATTGCGAGTAACAATGACATACTTTGCTTTATCATTAAAAATAATAGAACATAACATGCAAATCTTATAAATAAAAAGCCTAGACAGATACCACTATGGGCGAGGAGACTTTAACTGGTGCTGGAATTTTATTACACTAATAACAATGTGGTTTATGCACTTGGTTATCATCATATGTTTTATATTTTGTCATCTACTATAAATTAGAAATAATATTAGACGCCAGCTCAGGATTATGTGACTTGCATACTGAGCCTGTGGTCTTGTGCTTTTATGTGGTCACTAATCTCCATGGTGACACCTAATCTTTAAGTTCTTCAGTGTTCAAAGGAGGAAGAGTTGGAAGCAATGGGAAGGCAGCTTGGACATTACGTCTGTTAATCTCTAATTTAGCTGCAGGCTGTCAAGAATACTGTTCCAATGTACCCCAAACTGGAGCTATGATTTCAATGTCAGTTCTAGACTTCAAGCTGTCCACAATAATTAACTGACCAAAGTTTACTGATTTTCCATGGATGTGCTACATAGTTAATTATTTAGACAAATGTTAAAAAACATGAAAAACAGTTAGGTCCAGAAATATATGGATAGTAATCGTATCTTCGCGATTTGGGCTCTGCATGCCGCTATTTTTTGTTTTCAAATGAAACAACTTACAGGTGCATCTCAATAAATTAGAATATCATCAAAAAGTTAATTTATTTCAGTAATCTAATATATAAAGCTGAATGTGTGTGTGTATGTGTGTGTGTGTGTATGTCCGGGATTGGCATCCGCACTGTCGCAGCTACAGCCACAAAATTTTGCACACTCACACTTCTGGACCCCGAGAGCGTCATAGGCTATGTTTTGAGGGGAAATTTTAACCCTGCTCTTTACAGTTATTCGCCAAAAAACCTGCCTCCATTAAAGCGAATGGAGCTCGGAGCCACAGTGCAGCCAGATCTTCAGAAGAATGCGCAGCCACGCCCTTATATGGAATGTTGGCGTGTCACAATGCAGCCAGGGAAAGAGACAGAGACAGAGACAGACACAGACAGGGAAAGAGGCAGACACAGACTGGGTAAGAAACAGACATAGACAAGGTAAGAGACAGACACAAAGAGATAGACACAGACAAAGATACAGACTGACAGGGAAAGAGACTGAACACACATACACACACACACACATTCAGCTTTATATATTAGATAATTGGAACACTCAATGGATTCAAGTAATTCTGAGAGTGTTTTTTCATGACATACAGTGACAAGGAAAAGGGTAACAATGTTTTGAACTTTTGACTTTCAGACTCCATATCTTACCATACACTACAGCTTTGAGACCATCTCTGGCAGTGAGAACCGGGGCTCGGCTGTCATATAAGCCAAGCTCCCAGTGGCAATTACATGAGCACAGCTCCTGTGCCTGCATGATCATCAGAATGTAGTGGTACATCAAAGGTTAGGAAGTCCATGCGAAATAGGACATATCAGTACGTCCACAGTCAAAAAGGGTTTAAAGGAGTTGAACAAAAATATTCTGTGAAATATTTAGGAATTGCAACTATGTATCTTCTAAGTCTCCTCATTTCAGGAGCTTAATAGTAATTGGACAAATTTACTTTACCATAAATAAAATGTTTATTTTTAATACTTCATAGAGAATCCTTTTCAGGCAATGACTGCCTGACGTCTGGAAGCCATGGGACAGTACAAACTGCTGGGTTTCTTCCCTTGTGATTCTTTGCTGCCTTATGTTTTATCTTAAAAATACGAACTGCAGCTCAAAAAAATTGAGATATGATGATTGACTCGGCCATTGCAGAATATTCCCCTTCTTTGCCTTAAAACTCCTTGGTTGCTTTCGCAGTATGTTTTGGGCCATTGTCCATCTGTATTGTGAAGCGCCGTCCAAACAATCTTGCTACATTTGGTTGAATCAAAGCAGAAAGTATAGCCCTCTACACTTCAGAATTCATCCAGCTGCTTCTGTCTTCAATCACATCATGAATACACACTAGTGATGCAGTACCATTGGAATACATGTATGCCCGGCCATCACACCGCCTTCACTATGTCTTACAGAGGATGTGGTGTGCTTTCGATCATGAGCAGTGCTAAGAAAACCTGTAGATATTGAATTTTGCTGAACCAACACAGAAAAAAAAAATCAGGTTCAATAAGCGAATCTGACGACGAACTTGACCCTTAATAACGACCCTTATACAAGTCAATGGGGATGTGACATTCGTGGCTATAAAATGGCTGTAATAAGCATTAGGGGCTGCAAATGGAAGTTAAATGGTAGAAAGAGCAGGATAGTTATACATACTGTGTTTCCTGGAGGATCACGTTGCAGCCAGACTTTCTTCCCAGGCCGCTAATTAAGGTTCATCAATATTCACTGCTTCCCCCACCCACCCTCTGTGCCAGTGTTGGTGATTGGTTGCAGACTGCTATACAGGCCCTCCACCCTATGTCCGCGTCTGTGATTGGTTGCAGTCAGTTTGCTGAATAGTAGTGTAAAAAAATAAATAATAATATGACATAGGCTCCCGCCATATCTTGATAGCCAGCATAGGTAAAACAGCTGCAGCACCCACCTGTGAGATTTACCTTAGCAGAATCTCAAAATAGAGGGAAGAAAAAAAGACATAGGGTCCCCCTCATTTTTGATAACAAGTCATGGTAAAACAGACAGGTAGGGACTAGTATTATCAGGATGTGAGAAGCCATGAATATTGCCCCCACCCAGCCTAAAAATACCAGCAGCAGCTCAGAATAGATACATCATATTAGATGTGCCAATCCTGGTGCTTTACCCAGCTCATCCCGATTAACCTGGTGCGGTGGCAATCGGGGTAACATAAGCGGTAATGACAGCTGTGATTTTTCAGCTGCTATCAAGCCCTACATTAGTAATGAAAGGAGTTTATGAGATCCCAAATTACTAATCCTATAAGTGAAAAGGAACATAAACACCCCAAAAATCCTTTATTTGAAATAGAATACACACACCCTCTTTTACCCCTTTATTAATCCCCAAAACACCCTTGCAGATCCGTTGTAATCTATATGATGTCCCAAGATGATCCTCAGCTCTGCTACATCCAGAGTCTGCAGAGAGCCAAAACATGTCTGCTCTCCGTAGGCTTTGTGAAACACTGACAACATCGAGGAGACCCAGTTGTGAGCAGGTGATGTCATGAGTTCAGCGAAGGTCACATCCGGACTCCACTGCTGCTCTCAGTAAAAGTTGAAGCCTCTGCTGGACTGACGGATTGCGGGTTACGGCGGTGACCCGCAATCCGACTGCATCTTCACTGAGAGCAGCGGGAGAGCATAGCTGGGATCTTCGGTGAACTGAGTTACATCACTTGCTCACAGTCGGATTCACCTGTCAGTGTTTCCCAGAGGCTGCGGAGTGTGAACATGTTTTTGCTCTTTGCAGGCTCTGGATGTAGCAGAGCTGAGGATCTTCGTGGAATTGTTTGTATGGATTATGTTAGATCTGCAAGGGTGGTTTGGGTATCAATAATGGAGGGAAAGAGATTTTTTGCATTTTATTTCACAAAAAAAGGATTTTTTTGGTGTTTGTTTTATGTCTTTTCCCATACAGGATTAACTAGAACACATTTCAAAAAAGTTGCTTACAACAGTTTTAAGAAAGCTCATTACTAGTGATGAGCGAGTACTAAAAAGCTCGGGTGCTCGAAGCTCGGGCCGAGCCTCCCAAGATACTCGTGTACTCGGGCCGAGCAACGAGCCCAATGTTATCCTATGGGAGACCCGAGTATTTTTGTGAAATGACCCCCCGGCAGCATGGAGAAACCCTAAAAATGGCACAAAAGTCTCAGAAGAGTGCTCAAATGACATGGCAACAGCATGGGGAAGACCCCTTGAAGCATTTATCACTCAAAAGTCACAGCTGTGAACAATTTTGTCCGCGTTTCACGCCATTTTTACGGACTCACCAGAAAACCTTCCAAAATGACCCCAAAATGATTTTTCATGGCAGAAATGTTAAGGGCACATACGCAATAGTGAGATAGAGCTGGTGTATGTTACTTTTTGAGATTAATACATGAAAGATTTTACGTGAAAACATTGTGTGGCACTCCGATGTCCCTGAGAAGAGACGTACATGAAGGCCTCTTGAGTCTAATGTGCCCATTTTGAGGAAGTGAGTCTTTGTAGTATTTTCCTTTGCCAGGGCAGTCCAAAATTGTGAGGTTCACCAATGCCCCTGCATACAGACGTGCATGAGGGCCTGTAAACCTGAAGTGCCCATTGGAAGGAAGTGGGTCTATTGTAGTATAGCCCTTAGGCAGGGCAGCCAAAAATTGGGAGGCTCCACGTTGTCCCTGGGTAGAGACGTGCATGAGGGCCTCAAAACATTAAGTGTCCATTGTCAGGAAGTGGGTGTATTATAGTATAGCCCTTAGGCAGGGCAGCCAAAAATTGGGAGGCTCCACATTGTCCCTGGATAGAGACGTGCATGATGGCCTGTAAACCTGAAGTGCCCATTGGAAGGAAGTGGGTCTATTGTAGTATAGCCCTTAGGCAGGGCAGCCAAAAATTGGGAGGCTCCACGTTGTCCCTGGATAGAGACGTGCATGAGGGCCTGTAAACCTGAAGTGCCCATTGGAAGGAAGTGGGTGTATTATAGTATAGCCCTTAGGCAGGGCAGCCAAAAATTGGGAGGCTCCACGTTGTCCCTGGATAGAGACGTGCATGAGGGCCTGTAAACCTGAAGTGCCCATTGGAAGGAAGTGGGTCTATTGTAGTATAGCCCTTAGGCAGGGCAGCCAAAAATTGGGAGGCTCCACGTTGTCCCTGGATAGAGACGTGCATGAGGGCCTGTAAACCTGAAGTGCCCATTGGAAGGAAGTGGGTGTATTATAGTATAGCCCTTAGGCAGGGCAGCCAAAAATTGGGAGGCTCCACGTTGTCCCTGGATAGAGACCTGTTAGGTTCTTAGTGCCTCCGTGCTTGCATTTAAAAACCGCACGTGTGTGCCTGTTGGTGGCAGCTTTCCGCTGCATTTGTGTGAGTTTTGCAAAAACTTGGATATAACGCACAAGTCTAGTGAATAATACACATCAGCACAGCATTGCAAAATGCGCAAGGGCGTTGTCAACGAACAAGGAAGTGGACGTGATGGTGGTGCAGGCAGAGACCGAGGTTGTGTGCAAGCTCTAATTTCGCCACAACAAAGGGCCACATCTAGTCGCTCGCACGTCCTGTCCCAAATTCTTAGGGACCGCAGCAGTACACCGCTCTTGAACCAAGACCAGTGTCAACAGGTTGTTAGTTGGATAGCGGATAATGCTTCCAGTCAGATTGGCACCACCACAAACACTCTGTCTTCCACACGGTCAAGTGTCAGTAGCCGTGATACTGCACCGCACATTTCAGAACCTGATCCTCCTTCCTACCACCAGGCCGAGTACACGTCCACGGACATTACTGATCCCACACTTGTACACTCGGAAGAGCTGTTCGTTCACGTTTCCATTCACAAATTCTGGCCTCTCGCCAGCTCCTGTTGAAGTGGGCCATGACGAGATTGTATGTACAGATGCCCAAATATTTGAGCAGCCACGTTCTCACGAAGTTGGCAACGTGTCTCAACAAGGGGTGGACGATGATGAGACACAATTGTCAGGAAGTCAGGAGGAGGAGCAGGGTGCGGAAGAGGAAGACGACGTGGTGGATGATCCAGTAATTGACCCAACCTGGCAGGAGGATATGCAGAGCGAGGACAGCAGTGCACAGGGGGAGGGAGGCGTAGCATCCCAACAGGCAGTAAGAAGCAGAGTGGTGGCCCCAGGCAGACGTCAGGCAACTGTTCCCCGGAACAACACGACACAAGGTGCCTGTACAAATGTTAGGTCTTCCCGAGTCTGGCTGTAATACTATTGTATGTATTGAGGATTTCGATTGCGTTAGGGCAATGACAACCAGAGACGAGTTCTTGGTGCAAGACGTTTATAATATGCAACCAGCAAATATGTACATAAACGGAACAAAAACACAGTAGAACATAAATACAGGAAATACCTTCCAGGGACGGAGCGAAAGGGAATTCCCGGGACCGCGCACCGGACTCCCCCAGGGAGACCACCAAGAGCGAACCCCTATACAGGGACTGTCTGGCAATCACCCCAGAAGCCCTAAATGCGCAGCAGCCGGGACACAAAAGGGCAATAGGTAAGTCCAAAAATGTCCGTACGTGATGTGAGTCCAGAGTGGTATTAAACGGAAGGAACCGGGCAGAAGTGCCGACCAAAGACGGCAAACGGAGTCCGGGCACAGCTAGATGATACCAGATGAAGTCCAGAGTCGGTGTCGGTTGTTTTCCAAGAGGATCCGAATAACAATCAGGAACCAAAAGCAGCAGGGCAGGAGCACACAGGAAGCAGTATACTCAGGCACTGGACTAAGCTTTAGGGGCGGCTTTTAAACAGATGGACAGGAAGTAGGGCAACAGAACAGAAAACTCCATGTTAACAAAGGGCAAGCTCTTTCAAAAGAAAACTGGAAAACCCGGAACTCTGACACTGGCAGTTTTTTAAGTTGGCTCCAGATGATTCTAAAAAGGCCATTTGCAACACCTGCCATGCCAGCATCAGCAGGGGTACCAAAACTAGCAGCCTGACCACCACCAGCATGATCAGGCACATGTCAGCCAAGCACCCGACTTTGTGGGAAGTACAACAGAGTCGAGGAGCAGTGCTTGCTGATGTCACTGCTACGTCTTCGCTGGTTGTGCATGCGAGCCAATCCCCTGTCCATGCTGCCTGAGAACAAGCCTCCTCCACTCCTGCACCTGCAGTTGCCTACGCAGAAAGAACACCATCATCAAGCACGTCCTTGTCCCAGCGCAGCGTTCAGTTATCCATTCAGCAAACCTTTGAACGCAGGCGCCAATACACTGCCAACACCCCACATGCCACAGTTCTAAATGCTAACATTTCGCGACTGCTTGCGCTGGAAATGTTGCCTTTTAGGCTGGTTGAGACAGAAGCATTCCGCGACCTGATGGTGGCAGCTGTCCCACGTTACTCGGTCCACAGCCGCCACTATTTCTCCCGGTGTGCCGTCCCCGCATTGCATAACCACCACGTGTCACAAAACATCACACGTGCCCTGAACAACGCTGTTTCAGCCAAAGTCCACCTAACCACAGACACGTGGACAAGTGCATGTGGGCAAGGCCGCTACATCTCGTTGACGTCACACTGGGTTAATATTGTGCAAGCTGGGACCCAGTCTGAGCGAGGGACGGAACACGTCCTTCACACACCAAGTTTTGCAGGCCCTACCTCAGTCAGGGTTTCACACACACTCTACAGCTCCGGAATGTCATGCTCCTCAGCCTCCTCCTCCTCCTGCGCATCCTCATCCACTTTACCCTCCACACCAGTCCCAAGCTGGAAGTGTCGCGGGCGGAGGAGGGGACGGTGCGCTCTCCCACTGCTCGGGTCCGGCTGACGCTGCTCTACGGCTGCTGCTATCGCTCGTTGGCTCGAGCGATGGCCGGATCCCGGGGACTCGAGCGGCGCTACTCGCCCGTGAGTGAAAAGGGGTGGTTTGGGTTTTGGGGATATTGTCCGTGACGCCACCCACGGTTGTGGTGATTGTGTGGACACCACCGCTGCTCTGGACGGGGATCCCGGGAGCCTGTGACAGGGAGCAGCTTTGTTGTTATTTCTCCCCTCCGTGGGTAGGGGGGTTGGTTGTCCCGGGGCCTGGTGATGGGGTAGAGATGGATGACAGGCGGGTTGCGGGGCCTGATGAGGTGCAGGGTCGCAGGGGCAGCGCTGTGCCGCACGGCATGGAGGTACTCACTCAGCCCAATGATGATGACACAGTTCACGGTAAAACAAGTGGCTGGATGGACGGGTCACTCGGACGGCTGCGGTTGTTCCTCCCTGCAGGTTAGTGATGACTGTCTCTCCCTGCACCTAAGTTAAGTGTTGGTAGTGATGGTTTCCCAACGGTAACCCGCTCCCCGACCTGGATATTGGCCGGAGGAGCCCCTTTTGCCCACAGGCGCTGGCCATGGGAGACGGTTGCCCTTGGCGGTGGCGGTGTCTCCCCTTCACGGTTGTACGGTTGCCTTCTATCTGGACTTGGCTGTTTGGAAACCCTGAGGTTCCCTTCACTAACGGATTTGGCAAATTCACGGCGACACCAAGCCTTGCCGGGATCCGAAAGTCCTCTGCCAATGGTGCTGGCTTCTCTTTGTATACCGGTCCGGTACGGCCGGGTCACCACCCGTCCACGGTCCTTACGGCAGACTCCAATCGGCCTCAACTGCAGACGGTCACCACATCCTGCCAACCTTGCTGTCCTGTCCGGTCCACACACCCGGACCAACTTCAGGCTCTTTGCTGTCACTTTTCTCCTCTCTACTACTTTCCTCCTTCCACTTCCTTAGCTTAACTCTCACTGCCTGTGTTTTCCCTCCTCCTCGGTGGGTGGAGACCAACCGCCTGGCTCCACACCCTGGTGTGGACAACAGCCCCTGGGGAAGGCAACTAGGATTTTGTGTTTTGACTATGATATGCCTGCAGGGAGTGTGGGGTGTTTAAGTGTTGTGCTCTGTGGCCCCTGGCTTGTCCAGGGCGACACAGAAGCACTGCAGCACTGCCTCGGCGAAGCGGCAACAGGCAGTGCTGAAGCTAATCTGCATAGGTGACAAACCCCACAATGCAGAAGAGGTGTGGACAGCTCTGAAACAGCAGGCAGATCACTGGCTCACAACTCTGAACCTAAAGCCAGGAAAGGTCATGTGTGACAATGGCCGGAACCTGGTGGCGGCTTTGAGGCGAGGCCAGCTGACACATGTTCCATGCGTGGCCCATGTGCTCAACCTCGTGGTTCAGCGGTTTCTAAAGTCATACTCAGAGCTGTCTGATCTGCTGGTAAAAGTTCGCCGCCTGTCTGCACATTTTCGAAAGTCACCTACTGCTTCAGCCGGCCTTGCCGGCTTAAGACGCCGTTTGCATCTTCCGGCACACAGACTGGTGTGTGATGTCCCCACGCTTTGGAATTCAACTCTGCACATGTTGGTCAGGATATGTGAGCAGAAGAGGGCAGTTGTTGAGTACCTGCATCACCTAAGCCGTCGGGAAATGGGTCAAACTCCACACATAACACCTGAGGAGTGGAGAGGGATGTCCGACCTATGCACCATCCGCCAAAACTTTGAGGACTCCACCAAGATGGTGAGCGGCGATGACGACATTATTAGCGTCACCATACCGCTTCTCTGCCTTCTAAAATGGTCTCTGCTCAAAAAACAACCATGATGCATTGCAGGCGGAGCGCGATGAGTTTGAGCAAGAAACAGTAGTGGGTGTGGGTGATGATAACACACAGCCCAGCCTCGTCTCATCACAACGTGCAGTGGAGGACTATGACGAGGAGGAGGATGAAGACATGGAGCAACTCTCTGGCCAAATTGAGGATATGACATGCAGTCATATCCTCGGTTCAGCGTGGCCGGCCAGAGGACAGGGTAGATGATGAGGAGGAGGAGGAGGAGGAGGACAGCATGTTCAGTCATCGTGTTGGTCAGGATACTGAAGTGATGGCTGTTAAGAGTCTGGCACACATGGCTGACTTTATGGTAAGCTGCCTGTCTCGTGACCCTCGCGTTAAGAACATCTTGGCCGACAATCATTACTGGTTGGTAACACTGTTAGACCCACGCTAAAAGGACAACTTTATGTCTCTTATTCCCGAGGCGGAGAGGTCAGGCAAAATGCAGCAGTTCCAGAAGGCCATAGTCACGGAAGTAGGCAAAGCATTCCCCTCACAAAACGCTAGCGGCATAGGTCAGGAATCAGTGGACAACCAAGGCGTACAGCCGAGAGGGGCACAAGTCCAATCCGCCAGAGGTAGGGGAACAGTCTTTAAGATGTGGGACAGTTTTCTCAGCCCCTCACATACCACAGCCCCTGAGGTGAGGGGTAGTGCCACAAGAAATCCTAAGTTTGGCCAGATGCTCAAGGAGTACCTTGCAGATCAAACAACTGTACTCCGACATTCCTCTGTGCCTTACAATTAATGTGTATCCAAGCTGGACACGTGGCATGAATTGGCTCTCTACGCCTTGGAAGTCCTGGCCTGCCCTGCCGCTAGCGTTTTGTCAGAGCGTGTTTTTAGTGCCGCAGGTGGAATCATTACAGATAAACGCACCCGCCTGTCAACTGTAAATGCTGACAGGCTGACTCTGATCAAGATGAACAAGGGTTGGATTTGGCCAGACTTCACCACACACACCAACAGCAAATTACAGCGGAATTTAAAGTTTGTAACGGGAATTTGCCATGTACCTCCACTCACCCATGGTAACACACTTCTGGACTTTGGCTAATCGCTGGACTGCTCCTCCTTCTCCTCATGCGCCATCATGGTGACCGTTACAATAGTTAAGCCGTTGTTTCAGGTATACCCCCAGTGGTAAATTTTTTCGCCCATTCTTTCTGAATGGGCATTACAACGACAGGAGACCCGCTCCTTTGCAATGGGAACAATGTTTTGAGGCCCTCATGCACATCTCTATCCAGGGACAATGTGGAGCCTCCCAATTTTTGGCTGCCCTGCCTAAGGGCTATACTACAATAGACCCACTTCCTTACAATGGGCACTTCATGTTTACAGGCCATCATGCACGTCTCTATCCAGGGACAATATGGAGCCTCCCAATTTTTGGCTGCCCTGCCTAAGGGCTATACTACAATAGACCCACTTCCTTACAATGGGCACTTCATGTTTACAGGCCATCATGCACGTCTCTATCCAGGGACAATATGGAGCCTGACGCTGCCACCGACTGCCACACACATGCTGTTTTTAAATGCAAGCACGGACGCAATAAGAACCTAACTGGTTTTTAGGAGCGACAATTACTGAGAAGTCTGACACTATCAGACACTGCTGACTGACGTGTATTATACACTAGACTTGTGCGTTATATAATAGTTTGTGCAAAACGCGCACCTGTACGCTGCCACCGACTGCCACACACGTGCTGTTTTTAAATGCAAGCACGGACGCAATAAGAACCTAACTGGTTTTTAGGAGCGACAATTACTGAGAAGTCTGACACTATCAGACACTGCTGACTGACGTGTATTATACACTAGACTTGTGCGTTATATAATAGTTTGTGCAAAACGCGCACCTGTACCCTGCCACCGACTGCCACACACGTGCTGTTTTTAAATGCAAGCACGGACGCAATAAGAACCTAACTGGTTTTTAGGAGCGACAATTACTGAGAAGTCTGACACTATCAGACACTGCTGACTGACGTGTATTATACACTAGACTTGTGCGTTATATAATAGTTTGTGCAAAACGCGCACCTGTACGCTGCCACCGACAGGCACACACGTGCTGTTTTTAAATGCAAGCACGGACGCAATAAGAACCTAACTGGTTTTTAGGAGCGACAATTACTGAGAAGTCTGACACTATCTGGACTGTTTTACACTGTGTACACCAGCCCCAGATATGATGAAGGCTGGTATACGGTCACCACTAGGAATGGCTATATACCCTGCCTGCCTGCCTGCCTGTATACTGCTACAATAGTCCTGACAAGGACTCTTCTGGTCACTAGCCTGTATTCCGACCTGGCTATACCCTGCCTGTATATAGCAACAATAGTCCTGAGAAGGACTCTGCTACTGTACTCCGACCTGGCTATACCCTGCCTGCCTGTATACAACTAGAATAGTCCTGAGAAGGACTTCTGGTCACACTGTTTGCAGCCCTGCTCCGGAACTAACTATAAAGGGCCGCAAAGCTTTCCCTGAATCAGCGACACTCTCCCTACACTGACTGTCTGAATAGCTGTGAGCAGAGCACAGCGCGCCGGCCGATATAAAGGCTCGGTCACGCTGTGCAGGCCGGCCAATCACTGCAATTCCACAACTAACAGGGCTGTGGCATTGCAGTGGTCTGCCAGCCAATCCCTGCATGAGGGCTGGCTCTCAAAAGAGCGCCAACATGCAGAAATGAAGACCACGAGTACAGCACGAGTATCGCGAGATTACTCGGTCCCCGCCGAGCAGCCCGAGTACAGCGATACTCGTGCGAGTACCGAGTAGTGACAAGCATGCTCGCTCATCACTACTCATTACCCAAAATGGGTAAGAATTAAGAAACATTCCCTTTAGCCAGTTCCGTTGAATCAGAAGGCACTGCAATTCCTCACAAGATTATGTGGAACAATCCAACACTAGAAATGAGCAACCCCCCCTAAAGTTCGAGTTCGGTTCGGTTCGTCGAACGGTGCCCCGTTCGACGAGCCGTTCGACGAACCTCTCGAACCCCATTGAAAGCAATGGGAGGCAACCACAAATACAGTTAGGTCCAGAAATATTTGGACAGTGACACAAGTTTTGTTATTTTAGCTGTTTACAAAAACATGTTCAGAAATACAATTATATATATAATATGGGCTGAAAGTGCACACACCCAGCTGCAATATGAGAGTTTATACATCCAAATCGGAGAAAGGGTTTAGGAATCATAGCTCTGTAATGCATAGTCTCCTCTTTTTCAAGGGACCAAAAGTAATTGGACAAGGGACTCTAAGGGCTGCAATTAACTCTGAAGGCGTCTCCCTCGTTAACCTGTAATCAATGAAGTAGTTAAAATGTCTGGGGTTGATTACAGGTGTGTGGTTTTGCATTTGGAAGCTGTTGCTGTGACCAGACAACATGCGGTCTAAGGAACTCTCAATTGAGGTGAAGCAGAACATCCTGAGGCTGAAAAAAAAGAAAAAATCCATCAGAGAGATAGCAGACATGCTTGCAGTAGCAAAATCAACAGTCGGGTACATTCTAAGAAAAAAGGAATTGACTGGTGAGCTTGGGAACTCAAAAAGGCCTGGGCGTCCACGGATGACAACAGTGGTGGATGATCGCCGTATACTTTCTTTGGTGAAGAAGAACCCGTTCACAACATCAACTGAAGTCCAGAACACTCTCAGTGAAGTAGGTGTATCTGTCTCTAAGTCAACAGTAAAGAGAAGACTCCATGAAAGTAAATACAAAGGGTTCACATCTAGATGCAAACCATTCATCAATTCCAAAAATAGACAGGCCAGAGTTAAATTTGCTGAAAAACACCTCATGAAGCCAGCTCAGTTCTGGAAAAGTATTCTATGGACAGATGAGACCAAGATCAACCTGTACCAGAATGATGGGAAGAAAAAAGTTTGGAGAAGAAAGGGAACGGCACATGATCCAAGGCACACCACATCCTCTGTAAAACATGGTGGAGGCAACGTGATGGCATGGGCATGCATGGCTTTCAATGGCACTGGGTCACTTGTGTTTATTGATGACATAACAGCAGACAAGAGTAGCCGGATGAATTATGAAGTGTACCGGGATATACTTTCAGCCCAGATTCAGCCAAATGCCGCAAAGTTGATTGGACGGCGCTTCATAGTACAGATGAACAATGACCCCAAGCATACAGCCAAAGCTACCCAGGAGTTCATGAGTGCAAAAAAGTGGAACATTCTGCAATGGCCAAGTCAATCACCAGATCTTAACCCAATTGAGCATGCATTTCACTTGCTCAAATCCAGACTTAAGACGGAAAGACCCACAAACAAGCAAGACCTGAAGGCTGCGGCTGTAAAGGCCTGGCAAAGCATTAAGAAGGAGGAAACCCAGCGTTTGGTGATGTCCATGGGTTCCAGACTTAAGGCAGTGATTGCCTCCAAAGGATTCGCAACAAAATATTGAAAATAAAAATATTTTGTTTGGGTTTGGTTTATTTGTCCAATTACTTTTCACCTCCTAAAATGTGGAGTGTTTGTAAAGAAATGTGTACAATTCCTACAATTTCTATCAGACATTTTTGTTCAAACCTTCAAATTAAATGTCACAATCTGCACTTGAATTCTGTTGTAGAGGTTTCATTTCAAATCCAATGTGGTGGCATGCAGAGCCCAACTCGCGAAAATTGTGTCCCTGTCCAAATATTTCTGGACCTAACTGTACATAAAAACACATTATAAATGTACACATACAGTTAATAAATATTGCCATAACACTTACCGGTGCCCGCGATGTGTTCCATCGGTAATCGCTGCATCCTCCCGATAACCAGCAGTGATGACAGGATCTATCGTGACGTCAAAATAGCCATGTGACCAGTCACGTGTCTATTATCTCATTGGCTACAGACTGGTCACATGGCTAGGCGTCATGTCCTGTCCTAGGTCCTGTCAGTGCATCTCTCCAGTACGCGGTGTTGGTTTTGTATCTCCGTGTACCGGTGACATGCTCTGGCACATGGATGACTCCCCGTTCCTGCATGGGGTGCTCTTTACAGAGTCAGCCCACATGCAAAGACTGGCTGTCACAGCCGGTGAATAGCGGCACTGGGAATCACGTGATCGGAGCACCGTTGCTCTGGCAACCCGGCTGTGAGCGGTGAAGTCATCGCTAACAGCCGGCAGCCTGTGGTCACTTTCACTGAGTGATTTCTGCATGGGGCAGCAGCGTTTTTATCCCATGCAGTGAAGCCTGATGTAGCAGAGCTGCATGGGTTGAAGGAGAAAGCAGACAGAAGACCATGGATCGTGGAGGGCTGACAGGGAGTAATAAACATGGAGTCTCTAATGTGTCTGTGTATTTATTTCTATTAAAGTATTTTTTCTCTGTGTAGTGTCTTTTTTTTAACCCTTTATTGGATATTCTTAATGGCCGGGTCAAACGTGCCTGACATTAAGAATCTCTGGCTTAATACTAGCTAGTAAAACAAAGCTAGTATTATCTCATAATTACCCAGCAAGCCACCGTCACCAGGGCAGCTGGAAGAGTTGGATACAGCGCCAGATGATGGCGCTTCTATGAAAGCGCCATTTTCTGGGGCGGCTGCGGACTGCAATTCGCAGCAGAGGCGCCCAGAAATCTCGGGCTAACCTGTGATGCGGATTCCAATCCCCAGTTGCCTAGTTGTACCTGGCTGGACACAAAAATGGGGCGAAGCCCACGTCGTTTTTTTTTTTTTAATTATTTCATGAAATTCATGAAATAATTAAAAAAAGGGCTTCCCTATATTTTTAGTTCCCAACCGTGTACCCATAGGCAGCTGGGGGTTGGGGGCCTGCTGTACCTGGCTAGCATACAAAAATATGGCAAAGCTCACGTCATTTTTTTTTTTGTTAGTTTTTTGGGAAAAAAAAATAAAAAATGCTTCCCTGGATCTTCCATTGACAGTGAAGGTAACACCAAGCAGTGGGGGTTAGCTGCCAGTAGCTGCTTGGATTACCCTTATCTAGCAATACAAAAAATGCAGCAGGAGCCCATATATTTTTTTATTATTATTTATTTAAATAACTAAAAAAAAATGGGCTTCCCTATATTTTGATTGCCTGACATAACAGTGCTGTAAAAATGAATCATTAAAAAAAATGACGTAGCGCCCCGCGGTATTTTTGATTCTCAACGCAGTTAAAGCAGACAGCTACGGGTTGCCACCCCCATCGGCCTGGCGTTACCTTGGCTGGCAATCAAAATACAGGGAAGCCCATTAATTTTTTTTTTTTAAAAAATAGTTAAAAAAAATGACGTGGGGTCCCCCCATTATTGACAGCCAGCTAGGGTAAAGCAGACGGTTGTAGCCTGAAAACCACAGCTGGCAGCTTTACCGTTGTTGGGGATCCAATGTGGAGGTCACCATAGGCTCTTTTTTATAATTATTTTATAAATAATAATAATTACAAAAAAAAGTAGGGTCCCCCCAAATTGGATCACCAGCTAAGGTAAAGCGGACAGCTGTGGTCTGGTATTCTCAGGGTGGGAAGGTCCATAGTTATTGGCACTTCACAGCCTAAAAATAGCAGGCCGCAGGCGCCAAAGTAGTGGTGCATCCACTAGATGCGCCAATCCTGGCGCTTTACCCCAGCTCATCCCGTGCCGTGGTGTAAAGGCAAACGGGGTAATAAATTGGGTGGATACTAGCTGTAAGGTCACCTGACATCAAACCTAGCAGTTTGTGATGTTATGGCGTCTATCAGATACCCGACATCACAAACTGTCATTACTAAGAAAACAAATAGACAAAAAAAATGTATTTCAAAAAACACTCCCCAAAACATTCCCTCTTTCACCATTTTATTGTGAGGAAAAAAAAATAAAGGGGTCCCACAACGACTTTGGACTGTCTAGAATATGGGGGGGACACGCTCAGGGAATGTATCCCCCATTTTCTAGGAGTGCAGACCCTCCATGTCAGGAATGTGGGTGCAATGAATCTGCACCCACTCTTCCTGGGTCCACAGCAGCAGAGTCCATGTCGTAACTGTTGCTACCAAAGCTGCAATGCAATGCTCATGAGGGAATGGCATGCCTAATCAGGAGAACTATTCTACATTTCCAAATATTGGTATTTGCTGATATTATTGCTATTCCACCTACTATATATTGGGGATAGGATCTTGGAGATGGAATACCCCTTTAAGTCCAGTTATCCAGCTGAATGAATACTAAACAACAGAGCTCGCTATTTAGATGTGTTTTCTTGTGGCGTATAACGGACTCTCATGTTTGGTAGTCATTCTGCAGGGCAACTATAAAATCAAATACCTCCATTTGGAAATGTAGTGTAGCTCTCCTGATTAACTATGTTCCTTACCTCATGAGCAGGGCATTGCAGTAGCTTACAGATGCATGGTTACCGCCACTCACTGTGTCTGAACACAGGAAGCTGAGCTGACAGCTGCTCTGTGCATGCGGCAGCGTCTATTATGAAGGAGGGGGCCATGGGGGATCAACGCTGCACAGATACCGTGGGACACCGGGGAACACCGGTAGGGTTATAGAGGGTGACCTGGCAGGGCATGGGGAGGAGTTTTCTGTCGCATGTGTCATGGCACATGCAACAGAAATCAGAGGAGTAGGGTGAATGTGGCCGGCGTGCTGCTGTGCGCATGGCCATCTTGGATTTCCGGGAGGGGGTCGGGGGGGGGCACTTTGGCGACACCGGGGGACCGGGGAGGAGATTTATCTCCCATCTGACATGTTTGTTCATGCCAGATGGGAGATAAATCATTTTTTACCGGCGCTGTCATTTACTGTAACGTGATCATCGGTATACGGTGTATACCGGTGATCACGTGAGCGGGGACTGGAAAAACCGCCCTAAATCATGATCTCCAGGGTCTCAGCTAGCCCTGAAACCCCGGAGATTTTCTGACGCTGGGGGGCGTTATTCACTTATTTCTGCCTGCTGTTTATAAACGGCAGATCAGAATAAGGCTACATTCACACGACCGATCCGTTTTTGCGGTCCACAAAAAAGGTCTGTTTTTTTCACAGGTGCATCCGTGTGGCATCCGTTTCCGTTCCGTATACGGTCCATATGTCATCTGTTTGTCATCCGTGTGCCTTCCGTTTTTTTTTGCGTACTGCAAAAAAAATTGAAGGAGGGAAAATACATAAATTTACCCAGGATCCATAGCTTCAACCTACATGAGGCGGTCGCATGTTCACTCCAGTGCCATTTTCTAATGCTTTTCACAGCGTAGACCGCTCTGGTGATTTTCTTGTGCTTGTACACTTCATATCAGTCTTTTCTGTCATCATAATGGCAGAAAGACACATCATGTCCCACTCTCCTGCATTTTGTAATTTTGCACCCTTTGATGCCTTTCATGTGGCACTAAGAGGTGCTTAGCCTTTTATTTAGGCTAAAAAATAAATAAATTTAAAAAAAAATGACGTAGTGTTCCCCCTATTTTTGATAGCCAGCTAGGGTAAAGCAGATGGCTGCAGCCTGCAGACCACAGCTGGCAGCTTCACCTTGGCTGGTAATCCAAAACTGAGGGCACCCCACGCTGTTATTTTAAATTAAATAAATAATTAAATAAAAAGAAAAAATTGGATCACCAGCCAAGGTAAATGGGACAACTGGGGTCTGATATTCTCAGACTAGGGAGGTGCATGGTTATTGGACTCTCCCCAGCCTAAAAATTGCAGGCCGCAGCCGCCCCAGAAGTGGCACATCCATTAGATGCGTCAATCCTGGTGCTTCGCCCCAGCTCATCCCATGCCCTGGTGCGGTGGCAAATGGGGTAATATATGGGGCTAATACCAGATGTGTAATGTCCCCTGGCATCAAGCCCTGGGGTTTGTGAGGTCAGGCATCTACCAGATACCCGACATCACCAACCCAGTCAGTAATAAAAAAAAAAAAATAGACGACAAACACATTTTTATTTGAAAAAACACTCCCCAACACATTCCCTCTTTCACCAATTTATTAGAAAGAAAAACAAATTCAGGTCTGCTGTAATCCAAGTGGTTCCCATGACGATCCATACCATAGTCACTGTCCCAGTCAATGAAGAACAGAATGTTTACCATTGGCTGGGAGAGCAATGCAGTGACTTGAGCTAACATCAATAGGTCAGCTCAGGTCACTGCAGGGCATGACAAGTGCTGCTGTCAGGAGCGAGGTACATTACCTGCGGTGACGATCTCATGCACTGCTGATAGCAGAGCTGTCACTGACTTCAATGATCGCCGCTTTCACAACCAAGTATCGCGGGAGCCTGTGACGTCACCACTAGTCACAGTCTCGGGTCGGCAGCAAGAGGAGGAGATGTGACAAGCGGCGGCCATGGAGGACAGTGACAGCGCTGAGGTCGGGAGGGTGGGACTTCATCACCGCAGGTAAGCCGAGCAGGGTAATGTGTGAGGAGTGCAAAGTGGGTGGAGCCAAGCGGGGTAATGTGTGCGGAGTGCGAGGTGGGTGGAGCCAAGCGAGATAATGTGTGCGGAGTGCGAGGTGGGTGGAGCCAAGCGAGGTAATATGTGCGGCGTGCGAGGTGGGTGGAGCCAAGCGGGGCCATGTGTGCGGAGTGCGAGGTGGGTGGAGCCAAGCAAGGCAATGTATGCAGAGTGCGAGGTGGGTGGAGCCAAGCGAGGTAATGTGTGTGGAGTGCAAGGTGGGTGGAACCTAGCGGGGTAATGTGTGCGGACTGTGAGGTGGGTGGAGCCGAGCGGGGCCATGTGTGCGGAGTTCGAGGTGGGTGGAGCCTAGCGGGTCAAATATGTGCAGGCGGCGGAGTGCGTAGTGGGTGGAGCCTAGCGGGGCCATGTGGCGCTGAGGACGTCAGTGCCGGGGACTGCATGGCTGGGGACAGGTGAGTGTGAGTGTGTGTGTGTGTGTGTACATGCCGAGTGCAGGAGGGGGCGGAGCCGAGCGGGGAAGTGTCGGCTCCCTGCACACGTAATCAGGGTAAATATCGGGTTACTAACCAAAGCGCTTTGCTTGGATCCCCGATATTTACATTGGTTACCAGCTTACCGCAGGCTGCCAGTGCTGGCACCCTTCACACTGTAGCTGTAAAAAGCCCTGCTTTTGGTGATCGAACCGTTCTGGAACGTAACTCGAACTGTTGAGCTTTTAGCAAAAAGCTCGAGTTCGATCTCGAGCACCCCCAAAATCACTCGAACATGAAATTGGCGAACCTCGAACCTTGAACATCGCTCATCTCTAGCCAACACTTTGATTCCGCATTTTAAAGAGAGAAAATACCCTGATGCCATCATAAAATCTGCTTTTGATATAAACAAGTACATTACACAAAAGCGGAATGCATTAAAACCACATCCAGGGTAGAAGCAGAAGGCTCCACCAACTCCTGGAAGTGGAATATTATTACAGCTTATAATAGAGCAAATGGCATTATCCGAAACATTTTAAATAAATACTGGTACCTCTTACAGAGAGATACAATATTAAAAAGCACTCTACCCTACAGGCCGAATATCACTTTGTGACGGGGCGGGACAGTTAAGAACATAATGGCTCAAGTAGGCTAAATAACAATAAAAATTAGTGATGAGCGAGTACTAAAAAGCTCGGGTGCTCGAAGCTCGGGCCGAGCCTCCCAAGATACTCGTGTACTCGGGCCGAGCAACGAGCCCAATGTTATCCTATGGGAGACCCGAGTATTTTTGTGAAATGACCCCCCGGCAGCATGGAGAAACCCTAAAAATGTCACAAAAGTCTCAGAAGAGTGCTCAAATGACATGGCAACAGCATGGGGAAGACCCCTTGAAGCATTTATCACTGAAAAGTCACAGCTGTGAACAATTTTGTCCGCGTTTTACGCCATTTTTACGGACTCACCAGAAAACCTTCCAAAATGACCCCAAAATGATTTTTCATGGCGGAAATGTTAAGGGCACATACCCAATAGTGAGATAGAGCTGGTGTATGTTACTTTTTGAGATTAATACATGAAAGATTTTACGTGAAAACATTGTGTGGCACTCCGATGTCCCTGAGAAGAGACGTACATGAAGGCCTCTTGAGTCTAATGTGCCCATTTTGAGGAAGTGAGTCTTTGTAGTATTTTCCTTTGCCAGGGCAGTCCAAAATTGTAAGGTTCACCAATGCCCCTGCATACAGACGTGCATGAGGGCCTGTAAACCTGAAGTGCCCATTGTAAGGAAGTGGGTCTATTGTAGTATAGCCCTTAGGCAGGGCAGCCAAAAATTGGGAGGCTCCACATTGTCCCTGGATAGAGACGTGCATGATGGCCTGTAAACCTGAAGTGCCCATTGTAAGGAAGTGGGTCTATTGTAGTATAGCCCTTAGGCAGGGCAGCCAAAAATTGGGAGGCTCCACATTGTCCCTGGATAGAGACGTGCATGATGGCCTGTAAACCTGAAGTGCCCATTGTAAGGAAGTGGGTCTATTTTAGTATAGCCCTTTGCCAGGGCAGCCAAAAATTGGGAGGCTCCACGTTGTCCCTGGATAGAGACGTGCATGATGGCCTGTAAACCTGAAGTGCCCATTGTAAGGAAGTGGGTCTATTGTAGTATAGCCCTTAGGCAGGGCAGCCAAAAATTGGGAGGCTCCACATTGTCCCTGGATAGAGACGTGCATGATGGCCTGTAAACCTAAAGTGCCCATTGTCAGGAAGTGGGTGTATTATAGTATAGCCCTTAGGCAGGGCAGCCAAAAATTGGGAGGCTCCACATTGTCCCTGGATAGAGACGTGCATGATGGCCTGTAAACCTAAAGTGCCCATTGTAAGGAAGTGGGTCTATTGTAGTATAGCCCTTAGGCAGGGCAGCCAAAAATTGGGAGGCTCCACATTGTCCCTGGATAGAGACGTGCATGATGGCCTGTAAACCTGAAGTGCCCATTGTAAGGAAGTGGGTCTATTGTAGTATAGCCCTTAGGCAGGGCAGCCAAAAAATGGGAGGCTCCACATTGTCCCTGGATAGAGACGTGCATGATGGCCTGTAAACCTAAAGTGCCCATTGTCAGGAAGTGGGTGTATTATAGTATAGCCCTTAGGCAGGGCAGCCAAAAATTGGGAGGCTCCACATTGTCCCTGGATAGAGACGTGCATGATGGCCTGTAAACCTAAAGTGCCCATTGTAAGGAAGTGGGTCTATTGTAGTATAGCCCTTAGGCAGGGCAGCCAAAAATTGGGAGGCTCCACATTGTCCCTGGATAGAGACGTGCATGATGGCCTGTAAACCTGAAGTGCCCATTGTAAGGAAGTGGGTCTATTGTAGTATAGCCCTTAGGCAGGGCAGCCAAAAAATGGGAGGCTCCACATTGTCCCTGGATAGAGACGTGCATGATGGCCTGCAAACCTGAAGTGCCCATTGTAAGGAAGTGGGTCTATTGTAGTATAGCCCTTAGGCAGGGCAGCCAAAAATTGGGAGGCTCCACATTGTCCCTGGATAGAGACGTGCATGATGGCCTGTAAACCTGAAGTGCCCATTGTAAGGAAGTGGGTCTATTGTAGTATAGCCCTTAGGCAGGGCAGCCAAAAATTGGGAGGCTCCACGTTGTCCCTGGGTAGAGACGTGCATGAGGGCCTCAAAACATTAAGTGTCCATTGTCAGGAAGTGGGTGTATTATAGTATAGCCCTTAGGCAGGGCAGCCAAAAATTGGGAGGCTCCACATTGTCCCTGGATAGAGACGTGCATGATGGCCTGTAAACCTGAAGTGCCCATTGTAAGGAAGTGGGTCTATTGTAGTATAGCCCTTAGGCAGGGCAGCCAAAAATTGGGAGGCTCCACGTTGTCCCTGGGTAGAGACGTGCATGAGGGCCTCAAAACATTAAGTGTCCATTGTCAGGAAGTGGGTGTATTATAGTATAGCCCTTAGGCAGGGCAGCCAAAAATTGGGAGGCTCCACGTTGTCCCTGGGTAGAGACGTGCATGAGGGCCTCAAAACATTGTTCCCATTGCAAAGGAGCGGGTCTCCTGTCGTTGTAATGTCCATTCTGCAAAGAATGGGCGAAAAAATTTACCACTGGGGGTATACCTGAAACAAAGGCCTAAGTATTGCAATTTGTAATGGTCATCATCATGGTGGCGCATGAGGAGAAGGAGGAGCAGTCCAGCGATTATCCAAAGTCCAGAAGTGTGTACCCATGGGTGAGTGGAGGTACATGGCAAACTTTAAATTCCGCTCTCATTTGCTGGTGGTGTGGTGAAGTCTGGCCCAATCCAACCCTTGTTCATCTTGATCAGAGTCAGCCTGTCAGCATTTTCAGTTGACAGGCGGGTGCGTTTATCTGTAATGATTCCACCTGCGGCACTAAAAACACGCTCTGACAAAACGCTAGCAGCAGGGCAGGCCAGGACTTCCAAGGCGTAGAGAGCCAATTCATGCCACGTGTCCAGCTTGGATACCCAATAATTGTAAGGCACAGAGGAATGTCGGAGTACAGTTGTTCGATCTGCAAGGTACTCCTTCAGCATCTGGGCAAACTTAGGATTTCTTGTGGCACTACCCCGCACCTCAGGGGCTGTGGTACGTGAGGGGCTGAGAAAACTGTCCCACATCTTAAAGACTGTTCCCCTACCTCTGGCGGATTGGACTTGTGCCTCTCTCGGCTGTACGCCTCGGTTGTCCACTGATTCCTGACCTATGCCGCTAGCGTTTTGTGAGGGGAATGCTTTGCCTACTTCCGTGACTATGGCCTTCCGGAACTGCTGCATTTTGGTTGACCTCTCCTCCACGGGAATAAGAGACAAAAAGTTCTCCTTGTAGCATGGGTCTAACAGTGTTACCAACCAGTAATGATTGTCGGCCAAGATGTTCTTAACGCGAGGGTCACGAGACAGGCAGCTTACCATAAAGTCAGCCATGTGCGCCAGACTCTTAACAGCCAGGACTTCAGTAGCCTGACCAACAAGATGACTGAACATGCTGTCCTCCTCCTCCTCCTCCTCCTCCTCCTCATCTACCCTGTCCTCTGGCCAGCCACGCTGAACCGAGGATATGACTGGTGTGCATGTCATATCCTCAATTTGGCCGGAGAGTTGCTCCATGTCTTCATCCTCCTCCTCGTCATAGTCCTCCACTGCACGTTGTGATGAGACGAGGCTGGGCTGTGTGTTATCACCCACACCCACTACTGTTTCTTGCTGCAACTCATCGCGCTCCGCCTGCAATGCATCATGTTTGTTTTTCAGCAGAGACCGTTTTAGAAGGCAGAGTAGCGGTATGGTGACGCTAATAATGGCGTCATCACCACTCACCATCTTGGTGGAGTCCTCAAAGTTTTGGAGGATGGTACATAGGTCTGACATCCATCTCCACTCCTCAGGTGTTATGTGTGGAGTTTGACCCATTTCCCGACGGCTTAGGTGATGCAGGTACTCAACAACTGCCCTCTTCTGCTCACATATCCTGACCAACATGTGCAGAGTTGAATTCCAACGCGTGGGGACATCACACACCAGTCTGTGAGCCGGAAGATGCAAACTGCGCTGAAAGCCGGCAAGGCCGGCTGAAGCAGTAGGTGACTTTCGAAAATGTGCAGACAGGCGGCGAACTTTTACCAGCAGATCAGACAGCTCTGGGTATGACTTTAGAAACCGCTGAACCACGAGGTTGAGCACATGGGCCACGCATGGAACATGTGTCAGCTGGCCTCGCCTCAAAGCCGCCACCAGGTTCCGGCCATTGTCACACACGACCTTTCCTGGCTTTAGGTTCAGAGGTGTGAGCCAGTGATCTGCCTGCTGTTTCAGAGCTGTCCACAGCTCTTCTGCATTGTGGGGTTTGTCACCTATGCAGATTAGCTTCAGCACAGCCTGTTGCCGCTTCGCCGAGGCAGTGCTGCAGTGCTTCCAGCTTGTGACTGGTGTGGAGGGTACAGTGGATGAGGATGCGCAGGAGGAGGAGGAGGCTGAAGAGCATGACATTCCGGAGCTGTAGAGTGTGGGTGAAACACTGACTGAGGTAGGGCCTGCAAACCTTGGTGTGGGAAGGACGTGTTCCGTCCCTCGCTCAGACTGGGTCCCAGCTTCCACAATATTAACCCAGTGTGCCGTCAACGAGATGTAGCGGCCTTGCCCACAAGCACTTGTCCACGTGTCTGTGGTTAGGTGGACCTTGGGTGAAACAGCGTTGTTCAGGGCACGTGTGATGTTTTGTGACACGTGGTTATGCAACGCGGGGACGGCACACCGGGAGAAATAGTGGCGGCTGGGGACCGAGTAACGTGGGACAGCTGCCGCCATCAGGTCACGGAATGCTTCTGTCTCCACCAGCCTAAAAGGCAACATTTCCAGCGCAAGCAGTCGCGAAATGTTAGCATTTAGAACTGTGGCATGTGGGGTGTTGGCAGTGTATTTGCGCCTGCGTTCAAAGGTTTGCTGAATGGATAACTGAACGCTGCGCTGGGACAAGGACGTGCTTGATGATGGTGTTCTTTCTGCGTAGGCAACTGCAGGTGCAGGAGTGGAGGAGGCTTGTTCGCAGGCAGCATGGACAGGGGATTGGCTCGCATGCACAACCAGCGAAGACGTAGCAGTGACATCAGCAAGCACTGCTCCTCGACTCTGTTGTACTTCCCACAAAGTCGAGTGCTTGGCTGACATGTGCCTGATCATGCTGGTGGTGGTCAGGCTGCTAGTTTTGGTACCCCTGCTGATGCTGGCACGGCAGGTGTTGCAAATGGCCTTTTTTGAATCATCTGGATCCAACTTAAAAAACTGCCAGACTCGGGAAGACCTAACATTTGTACAGGCACCTTGTGTCGTCGTGTTGTTCCGGGGAATGGTTGCCTGACTTCTGCCTGGGGCCACTACCCTGCTTCTTACTGCCTGTTGTGATGCTACGCCTCCCTCCCCCTGTGCACTGCTGTCCTCGCTCTGCATATCCTCCTGCCAGGTTGGGTCAGTTACTGGATTATCCACCACGTCGTCTTCCTCTTCCGCACCCTGCTCCTCCTCCTGACTTCCTGACAATTGTGTCTCATCATCGTCCACCACTTGTTGAGACACGTTGCCAACTTCGTGAGAACGTGGCTGCTCAAATATTTGGCCATCTGTACAGACGATCTCCTCATGACCCACTTCAATATGAGCTGGCGAGAGGCCAGAATGTGTGAATGGAAACGTGAACAGCTCTTCCGAGTGTCCAAGTGTGGGATCATTAATGTCCGAGGAGGACGTGTACTCAGCCTGGTGGTAGGAAGGAGGATCAGGTTCAGAAATGTGCGGTGCAGTATCACGGCTACTGACACTTGACCGTGTGGAAGACAGAGTGTTTGTGGTGGTGCCAATCTGACTGGAAGCATTATCTGCTATCCAACTAACAACCTGTTGACACTGGTCTTGGTTCAAGAGCGGTGTACTGCTGCGGTCCCCAAGAATTTGGGACAGGACGTGCGAGCGACTAGATGTGGCCCTTTGTTGTGGCGAAATTAGAGCTTGCCCACGACCTCGGCCTCTGCCTGCACCACCATCACGTCCACTTCCTTGTTCCTTGCCAATGCCCTTGCGCATTTTGCAATGCTGTGCACTGCTGACGTGTATATTCACTACTTGTGCGTTATATCAAAGTTTGTGGAAATTGCACACAAGTGCACCTGTACGCTGCCACCAACAGGCACACACGTGCGGTTTTAAAAACCAAGCACGGACGCAATAAGAACCTAACAGGTTTTTTTGGGGAGCGACAATTACAGACAAGTCAGACACTATCTGGACTGTTTTACACTGTGTACACCAGCCCCAGATATGATGAAGGCTGGTATACGGTCACCACTACCCTGCCTGCCTGCCTGCCTGTATACTGGTACAATAGTCCTGACAAGGACTCTTCTGGTCACTAGCCTGTATTCAGACCTGGCTATACCCTGCCTGTATATAGCAACAATAGTCCTGAGAAGGACTCTGCTACTGTACTCCGACCTGGCTATACCCTGCCTGCCTGTATACAACTAGAATAGTCCTGAGAAGGACTTTTGGTCACACTGTTTGCAGCCCTGCAACTGAAAAAGCTATAAAGGGCCGCAAAGCTTTCCCTGAATCAGCGACACTCTCCCTGCACTGACTGTCTGGATAGCTGTGAGCAGAGCACAGCGCGCCGGCCGGTATAAAGGCTCGGTCACGCTGTGCAGGCCGGCCATTCACTGCAATTCCACAACTAACAGGGCTGTGGCATTGCAGTGGTCTGCCAGCCAATCCCTGCATGAGGGCTGGCTCTCAAAAGAGCGCCAACATGCAGAAATGAAGACCACGAGTACAGCACGAGTATCGCGAGATTACTCGGTCCCCGCCGAGCAGCCCGAGTGCAGCGATACTCGTGCGAGTACCGAGTAGTTACAAGCATGCTCGCTCATCACTAATAAAAATACTAAAAAATAAAACTGCAAAGATTAGCAAAACAAAATAGACCTTACAGGTGGAATTTTTAGATCTGGCTCCAATAAATGTCATTTCTGTAAAATAATAGAACATGGAGAGAATAGTGTCACATCCAGCAGCACCAACAAAAGATGTCCCATTAAACAACAGCTTTATGGTCATTCAGAATTTGTGATTTATGTAGTCAAGTGCAAATGCGTAGGTCCTACCACACAATCTCTGCAAGCCCGTATGAATGGACATCGGCAAAATAGTAAAAAAGGTTTTCTGAAACAAAGCCTATTAAGGCATATAACCCTGAAGCATAAAGGGAATTTTCAAGAGATCAGTCACTCCAATAGAACAGATCCCATCACATTCATTAAACAGGGTAAACACACTCAACAGGAAAGAATCATATTGGATCTTTAAATTACAGAGTCTTCATCCAGATCATCGTTTAAATTAAATCATAGAACATTTTTAAAAGGAAAAAAAATCAAATAACAAAAACATTTATTATCTTTGGTGTATTTTAATCAGTGTAGTTTGCATTCATAGTAGGACCATCTTTGGGTCTGTTCTATGAGATGTCTCTCGTTCCCTCATACACGAGGTTTATTTTATTTTATTATTTACAACATAATTTTTATATATATATATATATATATATATATATATATTTTTTTTTTTTTAAATAAGATAATGGTTCCAACTTCTCTGTCTGAATGGTATTTCAGACAGAATTGATTATACGTGCCACAGCAAAACGAGACCAAGCGATGGACACTCAAACTATGTGTGACGGGGTCCTTCTCCCATATCACACAATCAGCAGAGCGAGAGATGGCAGTACAATCCAAAGAGCATTTATTCCAAGCAAATCAAATGGTCCATAAAAAAATCCACAAAACAAAGGGTAAAATTAGTCCAGTAACCCAAATATAGTCCGGTAACCGATAAATATCCAGGTCTCTCTCAGAAGCCAGTTTCTGGCAGAGGTTCAATCTTCCTGCTTCACTTTTGAAGTTCTCAAACAGACTGACAAATCCCAGGTAAGCAGAGTCCATAGTAGGTGGACTCTAGGCCCACCACCACCCACCCCCAGGGACGGAAGCGCCTCAAGAGGCTATAACCTTACACTATAGGGGGTGATTACTTACAAACAATACAATGTACACAGAAGCAGTACAAATAATGGATCTGAACCAAGCTTAAAATAGGAATCTGTACAGCAAGATATACCTCCCCCATATCCCACCATCACAACCTCTCCCTCCTTCTGAATAAGTCAGCATGCCATGAGGTCTACACAGACCTCTGGCCATCTCACTTAAATCTATGTTGCTCAGCTGTGGATAGTCTATCAGCATTCTGGTGTTGGCTTCCACGCTTGCATTGAATGGAGAAGCTGTAGGTAGTCCCTTGTACAGCGATAGGGTTGGAAGGACAAGCTTCCCTTTGTGTCCTCCTTCACTCAAACTGTGTTTCCTGCACCCACAAATCGGCATTGTAGATCTCCCACATCATTTCCAAGGAGAATATCTGCAGGCAGGCCGCTCATCACCCCAACCACACATTGCTTGACCCCAAAGCCAAAGTATAGATCTACAGTCGCTTTTGGGATATTCCTCCTTTGTCCTCCAGCCAGTTCAATAACAAGCCCTGGTCCATGATTTATCACCTTTCTTTGAACCACTAGGGGATCAGATATTGTGAGAAATGCCCCGCAGTCACAAAATCCAATGACTTTCTGTCTATCCAGCACAACCTCCTGTAAGTGCTTCCTTTGATGGTAGTTCGGCTGTAGAGAATGAACAGGTCGATTTGGTGCAAGGTCATTCCTCAATCGACCAGCAGGGCAAGATTTTTGCAAATGCCCAGGTTTCCCTCATCGATAACATCTTCTCTGCGTTGGGATCCTTCCAATGTGCATTCTGGAGAAGGCAATAGGAGAACCTGGTGACAAAAGCCGGGAGGCCATACACTCCAACAGGGACATCTATGGTGCAGGGGTCAGCGGTAGACTCCGGTAGGGTGGTGGTAACTCTTCCTCAGGTGGGATGGAATGCACAAAATGCACCGGACGAGATAGAGGTGTGTGGGGGTCCCACCGAATCCTTACGGGACAACAGGATTGCAGGTGCCCAGGTTGTCCAGACCCATAATATCTCCTCTCTGTGATTCTCCCAGGGCGTGGTCAGAACTCTTGGGGCCCAGGATTGGGAGCCGTGGTTGTCATCGGCCTGCTGCTGGGTGAAGGGGAAGATATAACCGGAGAGGGCAGGGGTGCAGGAGCAGGCTGTGGCTTATTGTCCAAAAAGAAGCCTCCTCTATTGCGGTCAGATAGTAAGGGCCTCATCCGCCAGTGCTGCAGCTCCATCCAAGGTGCACGGCGTGCGTTCTGTGACCCAGTCCCGTATTTCTGAAGGACACTTGTAAACAAATTGTTCTATAAGAAATACCTGTATAATGTCTTCCACTTCCAGCCATCTCCTACATGCCTGGGACATCTTATGGGCATACATCCTAAACGTTCCTCCCGTGGTGCATGGGAGGTCTCGGAACTGTGCCCTATGTGAGTCTTGGGTGATGGCATGGTAATCCAGGATAGTCCGCCTTACAATGTTGTAATCCCGCTTCTGCTATGAGTCAATGGTGCGATAAGGCTCCGCCAGGCTTTCGTTCAGGAGTCCCACTAACAAACACATCCAGCAAGAGTGGGGCACCTCCATCACCACACACTGCTGCTCAAAGTCTTTGAAGAACCCTTTCACATCTCTGGAAGCCTCATCAAATGGCTTGAAGTCCGCCTGGGTGTTCCGCACAGGCTCCTGGATCGCTGGGTTTACACTCCAACTCACATTATTCCCTCGGCAAGAAGCTTGCTCCTTATAGTTCTGAGATACACCGGGGCCAAGAGCTGCCATTTCTTCTTCGAACCACACCACCCACTGGCTTTTTGGTTCAGGGATCCCCGTCCCAAGTGTTTGTCCGTCAGACATCTGGGAGGAGGTGGACTGGCTCGCACCCACCAGTAGATCAATTAAGGATTCTTTACTCAGTCCCTGGTAGCTCAGGCCCAGATGTTTGTCTCTCTCCTTTAGACTGGAAGCAGTCCAGTTTCTGTACTCACTCTGTTGGTGGATCTCCATTGGGCTGTGCTCTGTTGATCCCGCTGCTGCCACCATTGGTTATGTGGTTCTTCTCCCATATTACACAATCAACAGAGCGAGAGATGGCGGTACAATCCAAAGAGCATTTATTCCAAGCAAATCAAATGGTCCATAAAATAATCCACAAAACAGAGGGTAAAATTAGTCCAGCAACACAAATATAGTCCGGTAACCGATAAATATCCAGGTCTCTCTCAGAAGCCAGTTTCTCCCAGAGGTTCAATCTTCCTGCTTCACTCTTGAAGTTCTCAAACAGACTGACAAATCTCCCAGGTAAGCAGAGAGTCCACAGTAGGTGGACTCTAGGCCTACCACCCCCCTCCCCACCACACCCAGGGACGGAAGCGCCTCAAGAGGCTATAACCTTGCACTATAGGGGTGATTACTTACAAACAATACAATGTACACAGAAGCTGTACAAGTAATGGACCTGAACCAAGCTTAAAATAGGAATCTGTACAGCAAGATACACCTCCCCCATATCCCACCATCACACTATGTTTGTTAAAAAGCTAGAAGTTTCCAAGTTTCTGTCTAAAGAAACAGAGACCTACATCTCATTATAGTTACTTCATCTGTTATTGATCCACTAATTAATTTTTCATCTTGCCCATGGGCAGTACTAGAGGAGACTATATGTGTGTATATATGTCACATTCATGCGAGCACTATACACGTTGCACAGCAAGTGATGTTTGAAATTTTTAATAAAGACAAGATCACAAGTAAGTGGATCTGGTAATTTCGTACCTGTTCATTTACGCAACTGGACTGATTGCCCTCCTGCTTTTGCCTCACAGGATTAGAAATGGAGGTGTCTTAGATCCCTCCCTATTACTAATCTAAGGCCTGATGGCAGCTGACAAATCACAACTGTCATTAACCCCTTAACGACAAAGTATGTACTGGTACAACCTTGGTCGCCTGCCTCCGGTTACCATGAGCTCCGGTGGCAAGCCTGCAGTATTCCTTGCACATGTCTGCTGATCTGATCAGCAGACATGTGTGGCTAACAGGCGTAGGTGGATCAGAGGTTCACCCATGCCTGTTAACCCTTAGATTGCGCTGTCAAACACTGTCAGTGAGATTTAAAGGGCCACAGTGGGGGATCAAGCTGTTCCCTGCCATCATCGGAAGCCTCGTGATGCAATCAATGTGCTCCATTGTGTTGTCATGGTAGCGCTGGGTCAGCTGATGACCCCTGACATTGCCATGACTCACTTCCTGTGAGAACCGACAGAGCACCTGCATTTTCATCAGAGTAAAGTAAATAAATAATGTAAAAAAAAGTTTTAAAGTTTTAAAAAATATGAACAAAAAAATGAAGGTTCAAATCACCCCTCTTTCACCCCTTTGAAAATATAATACTTAAACAAAAAAAAACAACACATATTTTGTATCACTGAGTTCAGAAATCCCTGATCTATCAAATTATACAATCAATTAATCTGATTGGTACACGGCATGGCGAGAAAAAAAATTCCAAATGACAAAATTACATATTTTTGGTCGCCGCAACATTTCTTTAACATGCAATAACACGTGATCGAAACATCCCATCTACACAGACATGGTATAATTAAAAATGTCAGCTCAAGACGCAAAAAAGTCATCACTGAGCCCCAGATCCCAAAAAATAAGTACGCTATGGGTCTCGGAAAAGGCGACATAAGCTCAATTCTTTCTTTGAAAACCTTCTGAATTTTTTTCTCACCCCTTAGATAAAAGTAAAAGTATAGATGTTTGATATCTATGAACTTGTACTGATCTGAGGCATCATACTGACATGTCAGTTTTACCATATAGTGAACATTGTGAATAAAAAACAAAAAGAATTTTAGGACTTTCGCTTTTTTCACTATTTCTTTACATTTGGATTTTTTCCCATTTTTCAGTACACTATATGGTAAATCTAAGGGTTTCTTTCAAAAGTACAGCTCATCCTACAAAAAATAAGCTTTCAAATGACATGTTTGACTGAAAAATAAAAACATTATGACACTTGGAAGAAGGGGAGGAAAAGACAAAAATGAAAATTGGAAAATTGCCGCAGGATGAAGGGGTTAATCCCTTATATTACCCTGATTGCCACTTCAATAGGGAATTGGGAAGAGCAGTGTAAAGCGCCAGGATTGGCAAATCTACTGATGTGCCAGTTATGGGCACCTGCAGGATGGTATTTTTAGGCTGGGAGGGCCAATATCCATGGCTTCTCCCATCTGGATAATACTAGCCCCCACCTGTCTACTTTAATCTCCCCTGCTGAGGACAGAGCAAAGTACTGTAATACAGTACACAGTGAAAGGTCAACAATCACCAGCTCATGCGCAATACAGTACTTTGATCTGCTCTGAAGGAAGAAGGATGGGGACTGTATAGGATAGAGCAGGCACCAGACCCGAGACCAGCGAGAAAAGGTCAAAGACCGCCCACGCATGCGCACTACAGTACTTTGATCTGCTCTCAGCCGGGCAGATTAAAGTGCCAATGCACAGGAGCCCAAAGGTGACCTATCAGGACGCTTCATGCACACGGGATTGGGCAGAAGGACGGCAATTGCACAAAATGGAGGAGGCTCCAGACTGAGAGCAGTGACACCCATTGGACTGGACCGCCCCCTGAGTATTATAAAGCTGTTTTCTTTTTTACTTTATACAGAGCGGCCTGGGCTCTTATATACATTATTCTGGAATGCTGTAAATAAGGGCTCACTAGTGCTGGCAGCAGCTTATAACGGAAAAACCTGGTGACAGATTCCCTTTAATAGTTTGCACCTTGGGGTGAACCCTCTATATTTGCTCTCATAAATTCTTCCATTTATGGCAGAATTAGAAACAAAAAGGCATAAAACTACATGAAACTTGGTAGAAAATATACGGTATATGAGGATTTTTAGGTTACTATGGCACAAGCCTAAGTATGTATGAAAAGTAAAACAATTATTGAGTTAGGGTAGCGGACAACCTCCTTAAGGACATGACTGATCAGCTATTACTGGGGTGGCATGGTGGCTCAGTGGTTAGCATTGCTGTCCTGGGGTCCTTAGTTCAAATCCCACAAATGACAACATCTGCAAGGAGTTTGTATGTTCTCTCTGTGTTGGGGTGGGTTTCATCCGGGTACTCTGGTTTCCTCCAAAACATACAGATAGGACCCAATGAGAACAGTGTTGTCAATGTATGTAAAGTGCTATGGAATTAATAGCACTATATAAATGAATAAATATTATTATTATTGCTCACATCTATGCTGTAGAAGAAAACACAACAATTTACTGTAGCGCCTCTGAAGCCATCAGGGAGCTATAAGGTACTGCATCCCCACCAGGATGCAGGGCCTACCCCCTAGGGACCAAGAAGACCAGTGCCGGTAACAACCAAACACTCCAGATAATCCCTGTTTTTCCCCCAAAGCCCCCATAGAGTGGTACCAGGCTAGGATCGGACCAATGGATGGCCACCTAGAGGTGGAGCCACACCAGTCCACTAGACAACCAGGTGGGAGGGGCAGACAGTGGACAGTGAGTAGCAAGTCGGTGACAGTGAGAGAGAGAGGAAGGACTGTCAAGAGTGTAATGGTGACCTGAGGGCCAAGGTGGTTAGTTGCCGGTGGAGTACGGTGGAGTACTCCCGGAACTACTCACCAATGGGGTACAGAATCGGAGGTCAGGCAAACGCTCCAGACAGACCTAATAAAATCTGCACAGTGAGGGGACCCTCAAGGACCTCACTGACCTTGAAGTTCAGGACACACAGTAGAAACGGGAGAATCGGGGACAGGAGCACAGACTCCAAACCCCACAGGGTTCATGCTACCGTCATATGGACTGCTGTTAAGAAACTACCAGGAGGGGACCCCCAGCTGCTCCAAGCCACGGGGACCCACCAACCAAAGACAGGTGCAGGGGAAAGAAGCCACCAGGTCACTTAACCGGCACTGGGACTAAGGGGACCTGCGGTTGAGACCAGCAGGCCTCGGGTGACCAGTTTCCAGCTTATTGTGAGTAAAGGAACCAGTTACACTTCAACCCCTTGTGTGGCCTAACTTCTTTCAACACCCATCTACCTCACCTATCCTCTGGGGCCTGGCCCTGCTTGTGGAGGGCCTAACATCCAGGCTGCCACTAACACCAGCCCCAGTAGTGAAAACCGTGCAGCGGCGGCTCCATCCCCATAGCCGCAAAACCGCAAGTGACGTCACGTGTGAACTTTATTCAAAACCCCCTGTAAATATTCCCCTTTTAAAAAACACCCAGGGCACGGGACTGGGCAATGGCCACCAAAGTGATATTCCCCAGTTATACACCGCCCGGGACCGAGTACCCCATAACCCTGAGCGACACATTACCATGTTAGAAGACATTGGTCACTACCCATTTCCATTTGTAAGTGCATGAACACACTGCTTATGAAGTCAAAGGAAAAGTCAAGATAGAGAGGTGATATAGGGAAATAATCTACATAAAGGAATAGAAGATGGCTTCTCACCATTTAATTAAGAATATAAATAGCCCCTGATAGTGTCATGTACTGACAGCTTCGAGGGGTGTGAATATTATAGTGCTGAGCTGTATCACTGAGAGGCCAGGTGACATATACATTGAGTGTGATTCAGTAAAAGCAGATGTTTTAATATCGGTGAAGGCAGAGTGATAATTACAGGATGGGAACAGATATCTGTTCTGTCTTGTGAGGTGTTTGAATGGGGGCAGGTGACAACAGGGGGGCAGCGTTGTGTGTTATGCCTGTCTCCTGGCACCATGCACCAGATGTTGCCTCCCTGTCCTAATCCCAAGGCTCTTTGCTCATTTACACATCTTGTAACTTGGAAACTGAGTGTAAAATGAAAGCTGACAACAAATATCATCAACTTCTAGCACATAACCTTGTACACAAATACAAGTCAGTGATTGCATTACTTCTTCAGGTTATAACGATTTTTCGGATATAGTGTTTTTAATTGTGTGTATTGTTTGCTCAAGAAAATGAGGGATTGGGCAACTACAGAACTTTGTTTCTCTAAAACTCTAAAAAAAAAGTAACATTGGTAAAGTTCTAATTTATATTTATCTTAATTCACAAATCACCTTTCTTAACTACAGAAACCACAAAGCTCTAAACACATTTTTTTTGTACTTCTTATTATCAAAGGTGACAAGTAACCAGAATCTCGTCACTGAGACTACTTTCTTCTAATTCTTCTGGATCACTCCGAAGCTTTTGACACCATGGACCAACAACTTCTCATCACTGTCCTCTGTTCTAGTGGCCTAAAAGTGTAACTGTCACATTATAAAACATATAATATCTTATAGGCTCTGAAAAGTGTCGCAAAACAGTGAAGATCCGAGTCCAGAGGCCTCCACTGATCAGTCAAAACTCTGCTCTGAAGTGCACAGCTGTCTTTGGGCTTCAAGAAAACCTGTAATCATGAATATGCATAATAAAATATTATATGAACATATTGACCCTGTTATACAGATTCAATAAATATCTTCTGAGAAGAAATCCTTACCTTGTTTGTTGTTTAAACATCATTCGAAGTTTGCTTTTCTAAAAGGAAACCTGTCACCAGATTTGGCTCCTATAAGCTGCGACCACCACCAGTAAGCTCTTACATACAATATTCTGGAAGACTGTATGTAAGAGCCCAGGCTGCTCTGTAGAACATAAAAAACACCCATATTATACTCACCTAGGGGACAGTCCAGTTCGATGTGTGTCGCTGGTCTCTGGTCCAGATCCTCCTCTCTGTAGCGATCGCCGTCCTCTTTCTACTTAGCCCAGTGCGGATGATGTGTCCTACATCTTCCACACAGGCTGGCATTGAGGTCCTGCACAGGCACACTTTGATCTGCCCTGATGAGTGCAGATCGAAGTATTGCAGTGTGCATGTGTGACGCCCTGGGCAAGCCAGGGGTCACAGGTCATGACACCACCACACCCTACACCCCAGATAGGTACACCAAAGCTAACCAAAAATCCTTGTTGCCTTCCTCCAGGGGCTGATGTCCACACCAGGGGGTGGGCCAGGCGGTTGGCTCCGCCCACCGAGGAGTTCACAGCCCTGGAGGCGGGAGAACCAGGCAGATCAGTTTAGGGAGAGTGTGAAGGAGGAAGTGGAAGCAGTGAGAGATTAAGTGGAGAGTTCAAAGTGAGAGGAAGGAGAAGGAGGACAGTGAGAGTAGTGACAGAAGAAGTGACAGTTGAGGAAGCCTGAAGTTGGTCCGGGTGTGTGCCCCGGACTGAGACAGCAAGGTCAGCAGACGGCGGTGACTGTCTGCAGGAGAGGCTGCTTGGAGGTTGCCGAGAGGACCGTGGACGGGTGGTGGCCCGGCGGGACCGGAGCGGTATACGAAGAGCAGTCAGCACCATTGGCAGGGGCCTTTCGGATCCCGGCAAGGCTAGGAGTCGCCGTGAATTTGCCAAATCCGTCAGTGAAGGGGACCTCTGGGTCTCCCAACAACCAAATCCCGATTGAAGGCAACAGTCCAACCGTTAGAAAGAGACACCGCCACCGCCAGGGCACCAGTTTCTCAGGGCCAGCGCCTGCGGGTAAAGAGGGGCTCCTCCGGCCCATATCCAAGCCGGGGAGCGGGTTACCGGTGGGAACCCATCGCTACCAACATCATCTTAGGTGCAGGAAAAGGGACCATCACCGTCAACTACTGGGGAAAAGCAACTGCAGCTGTCCGTGGGAACCGTCTTTCCAGCCGTGTGTTTTACCGAGAACTGTGTCCCCGTCTCAGGCTGAGTGAGTACCACAGTGCCGTGAGGCACAGCGCTGCCCCTGCGTCCCTGAGCCCCACCAAACCCTGCACCGGCCCCGCCATCCCTTATCACCCACCTCATCACTGGGCCCTGGGACCACTACCCCCTACCCACGGAGGGGAGAACCAACAACTTTGCTGCTCCCTGTCATCGCTCCCGGGATCCCCATACAGAGCAGCGGTGGTGTCCACATAATCACCACAACCGTGGGTGGCGTCACGGACAATAAACAATCCCAAAAAAAACAATCCCTTTTCACTCACGGGTGAGGAGCGCCGCTCGAGTCCCCGGGATCCGGCCCATCGCTCGAGCCACCGAGCAGCAGCAGGCCGCAGCAGCAGCGGCAGCCGGACCCGAGCAGTGGGAGAGCGCGGCATCCCCTCCTCCGCCCGCGACACATGTCACGCGGTCTTTAACCTTTCCTCGTGCCTGCGCATTACAGTACTTTGATGTGGCCTCAGCAGCGCAGATCAAAGTGCACCTGCGCAGGACCACAATGCCAGCCTGTGTGGATGATGTAGGACACATCATCCATACAGGGCTGAGTAGAAGAAAGATGGCGATCGTCGCAGAGAGCAGCCGGTGGACCAGAGAGCAGCGACACCCATCGGACTGAACTGCCTCTTAGGTGAATATAATAGAAGCATTTTTTTTACATTATACAGAGCGCCCTGGGATCTTATATACAGTATTCTAGAATACTGTGTATAAAAGCTCACTGGTGGTGGCCGCAGCTTATAGGATCTTCGGTTCTACCCCAGCTCCTATGCTGCTTTTGGTGTCTATAGCTTCCTCCTATTTTTAAATCTCACACCAACGATGTCCTAGCAGGGGACGGCGCATGCCAGATAGACCTAGCAGCGATCCTCATTAAAATAGCGCAGGTGGAAGCGCATGCACAGATTGAGATCTTGGCTCCCCGTTGAGCTGAGATCTATATCTGGTGTATGATTAATGCAAGGGTGCACAGCTGAAATAAACAAATGGATGCCTCATCAAGTATCAGAAACAAGATGTGTAAAGGAAGATCAGAAATACAATTTCCCCGCAGGTGAGCATAAAAAGGTCTTTTTTACATTACACTGTGTGCAGAATTATTAGGCAAATGAGTATTTTGATCACATGATCATTTTTATACATGTTGTCCTACTCCAAGCTGTATAGGCTTGAGAGCCAACTACCAATTAAGTAAATCAGGTGATGTCCATCTCTGTAATGAGGAGGGGTGTGATGTAATGACCTCAACACCCTATATAAGGTGTGCTTAATTATTAGGCAACTTCCTTTCCTTTGGCAAAATGGATCAGAAGAGAGATTTGACGGGCTCTGAAAAGTCCGAAATTGGGAGATGTCTTGCAGAGGGATGCAGCAGTCTTAAATTGCCAAACTTTTGAAGCGTGTTCACCGAACAATCAAGCGTTTCATGGCAAATAGCCAACAGGGTCGCAAGAAGCGTGTTGAGGAAAAAAGGCGCAAAATAACTGCCCATGAATTGAGTAATATCAAGCGTGAAGCTGTCAAGATGCCATTTGCCATCAGTTTGGCCATATTTCAGAGATGCAACGTTACGGCAGTATCAAAAAGCACAAGGTGTGCCATACTCAGGGACATGGCCAAGGTAAGGAAGGCTGAAAAACGACCACCTTTGAACAAGAAACATAGATAAAACATCAAGACTGGGCCAAGAAATATCCAAAGACTGATTTTTCAAAGGTTTTATGGACTGATGAAATAAGTGTGACTCTTGATGGGCCAGAGGCTGGATCAGTAAAGGGCAGAGAGCTCCACTCCGACTCAGACGCCAGCAAGGTGGCGGTGGGGTACTGGTATGGGCTGGTATCATCAAAGATGACCTTGTGGGACCCTTTAGGGTTGAGGATTGAGTGAAGCTTATCTCCTGGTTTCTGGAAGACAACTTCTTCAAGTAGTGGTACAGGAAGAAGTCGGTATCGTTCAAGAAAAACATGATTTTCATGCAGGACAATGTTCCATCACATGCATCCAACTACTCCACAGCGTGGCTGGCCAATAAAGGTCTAAAAAATGAAAAAATAATGACATAGCCCCCTTGTTCACCTAATCTGAACCCCATAGAGAAGCTGTGGTCCCTCATAAAATGTGAGATCTACAGGGAGGGAAAACAGTACACCTCTCGGAACAGTGTCTGGGAGGCTGTGGTGGCTGCTGCACGCAATGTTGATCGTAAACAGATCAAGCAACTGACAGAATCTATGGATGGTAGGCTGTTGAGTGTCATCAAAGAAAGGTGGCTATATATTGGTCCCTAATTTTTTGGGGGTTTGTTTTTGCATGTCAGAAATGTTTATTTCTAAATTTTGTGCAGTTATATTGGTTTACCTGGTGAAAATAAACAGGTGAGATCGGAATATATTTGGTTTTTATTAAGTTGCCTAATAATTCTGCACAGTAATAGTTTCCTGCACAAACAGATATCCTCCTAGGACAGCCAAATCTAAAAAAAACCCCACTCCAACCTCCAAAACTATAAAGCCCGCTGTACACGCTACAATATATCTTACGATGTGTCGGCGGAGTCACGTCGTAAGTGACGCACATGCGGCATCGTAAGGTACATTGTAGTGTGTGACAGGTACGTGCGATTGCGATTGAACGAAAATCCGTTCATCGCATGCACGTCATTCATTTCTCATGAATGGAACGTGCGGTTGTGCAATGTTCCCGAGGCAGCACACATCGCAGTGTGTGACATCCCGGGAACATTGAACGACAGCTTACCTCCGTCCGCGGCTCCCGCCGACAATGCGGAAAGAAAGAGGTGGGTGGGATGTTTACGTCCTGCTCATCTCCGCTCCTCCGCTTCAATTGGCCGGCTGCCAGGAAGTGGACGTTCGCCGCCCACATCGAGGTCGTATGGATGAATGATATGAATCCTCTAAAATACAGCTTGCCTAATAATTATGCACACGGTGTATTGAGAGTGACCTGGGGTCTTATAAACAGCATTTTAGAATACTGTATATAAGGGCTCACTGGTGCTGACCGCAAATTATAAGGGAAAATCCTGGTGACATTTTCCCTTTTAAATTCATGAGTGATAACAGTAAAGGCCGCTTTACACGCAACGACATCGCTAACGAGATGTCGTTGGGGTCACCGAATTCATGACGCACATCCGGCCTCGTTAACGACGTCATTGCGTGTGACACGTATAAGTGACCGCTAACGATGCAAAATACTCACCAAATTGTTTATTGTTGACACGTCGTCCATTTCCCAAATATCGTTGCTGATTTTGGACGCAGGTTGTTCTTCGTTCCTGAGGCTGCACACATCACTACGTGTGATACCCCAGGAGCGACGAACAACACCATACCTGCGTCCTCCGGCAACGAGGTAGGTGTGACTTTCATGCGGCTGCTCTACGCCCCTCTGCTTCTATTGAATGTCTGCCGTGTGATGTCGTTGTGACGCCGCACGAACCGCCCCCTTAGAAAGGAGGCTGTTCGCCGGCCACAGTGATGTTGTTAGGAAGGTAAGTATGTGTGACGAGTACTAGCAATTTTGTCCGCCATGGGTAGCGATTTGCCCGTGACACACAAATGACGGGGGCGGGTGCGAACGCTAGTGTGACGCCTTGGCAAAACCAGGTAGTCACAGTTAGGCCCCCGCATTACACCGTTCCCTCATTAGGAAACACACAGCCAACCAGAAACCCTAGTCACCCCCCCTCAGGGAAAGATAGACACACCAGTGGGCGTGACCAGGCAGTTGGGACACACCCACCCAGGGATCTAGGCAGCCCAGGGCGGGAAAACAGTCAGAAAAGTGTTGAAGTTCAGTCAGTCAAGTTTAGGAGTGAAGTTTGGAGAGGAGTGTGGGCTGGAGCTAAGTGTAGCTCCAGCAGGAGAGTTCAAGTTGAACGGTACCTGGGTAGGAGCCCTGGTGCCACTGGCTAGGAGGCAGATGGTGGTCTCTGTCAGCAGGAGATGGGAAGACGGCTTGGCAGAACTGAGGTGGACCGGGACAGGATTGTAGTCCGCTGGTACCGACACGGGGAACCGACCCGGAAACCGTAGCACAAAGGGGGGTACTCGGACCCTGAAGCCAGAAACTGGAAACAAGCGGACTGGTTAATTAACTGATTGAGGCCAGGACTGGAGGTCATGTCCCACCCAAAGTCCCTCATAGAAGACAACAGCCCACCGATTAGGGATAAGAGGTCACCGCCAGGGCCCATAGATCCCACGGGCCAGCGTTTGCGGGCACGGCTCCTTAGGCCACATCCAGCCAGGAGCAGACTCCTGTGTTTCACACCAGGAAAGTCCACCTTACACAAAGAAGTGCAGGAACAGGATAGAGACCACCAGCCGAGTGGGGGACCTGAACGCAACCGGCCGCGGCACCAGCCACCATCACCTTGGTTTACCAGAGACTTGTGTGTTTTACTAACAGTGAGTACACCAGCACCCCCTGCGGCCGCCATCGCCTGCACCGAGCCACCAGGTCCCGGGGCCACCATCCCTGCCCACGGAGGGGTTAACAACTTGCTGCACAACATCTCCCCCGCGTGCCCCATAACAGTAGCGGTGGTGTCCCAACTCACCACATACCGTGGGTGGTGTCACGAACTTACTACGGCCTAGCCCATACATCTACGTCCCCCCATTTATTCGGCGTGTCCGCGAGACCCCCGGGACCGGAGACCCTCGAGCCACCTCCCCTGAAAGCCCGGACCCGAGCAGCGTGTAGCGATATCGCAGCGTGTAAAGCCCCCTTAATACATTACCAGTGGTGACGGCATGGAGGTAAAGCAGAAACTGAAAACACATAAGTGTGGTGCATATTACAATAGAGTGAAAGTTGAGTAACCACTTGGTTGGCGCATCCGGTATATTTTCAGCACATGCATAAATAATCATAGGGGAGTTCCGTCATCTGTATGCATGCACCCAGCAGCAATATAGAAAAGCCGGGCACCAAGGAGAGGGTGCTAAAAAGCATTCATGAGTTGACAGAAGGCACACATGTATATTTGCAAAAAAAGCAATATGTGGTCTTCCAATAAAAGCAACGCATGTCTAGAGAGTATATCCCTATGCTGAAAGAACATATTATGCGCATGCACCAGCTGGCAGGCCTACCAAAACTACAAGAATTAAATATAGTGAAGCAAGATGTGCGGTACCGAAAAGTGGGAGCACAAATGGCTAAAAGAGGTAATAATAGTTGAACAGAACAATGGTGCTAGCTAAGGACTCAATATGCCAAAGATAGATCTATAATAATAATAATAATAACAATAAAAAATAGATGAAGGTTAAAGCACAAAATGATAAAAATACTTCTTGTATTGAGAACCCTCCAGAACTGAAAAAAAACCCATCAAAATTGTAGAATTTGAAGGGCAAAGCAACCAATAGATTTAACTCTGCATATTTGCTACCACCGACGCCATTTTTCTGAAGACTCCCAGGAGTTCAATCTATGCAGGTGCCCTCCATGGCTAGGAAGGTGCCTGCGCAAATTTTAAAACAAGAGGAAGATACAAACACCAGAGGCAGCAGAGGGGCTGAGGCTGAACCAAAGGCGCTACCCACAGTCCAGCCCCAATGCACAGAAAGCTTAGGAAAGGCAAATCTCTAATGCTGATTAAACAACAACCAGGATGCGGATTTCTTCACTGAACATATCTATTGAATCTGTATAATAGCACTATTGGGGCCATACCTTTATTTTAACTTTTTTTATTTAGGTTACCCATCACCTGGCCACGTTTCTTCTCCTGGGTCACCGCGGTGGACTTGCCCGGCTCCATGACCCTGGCGGTGTCAATAAAGACAGATATGAGAAGGATGGGGGTAGTTGTTTGTGACGCCACCTGTGGTTTGCGGCCAGTATTGGCCGCCACTGCGGGACTTCTCTCTCTGCTAGGGCGGATGGTGACACAGCTCAGGTGTTGCAGCTCTCCACAGGTAGGGCTAGGCCCTAGGGAGGATGGGAGTGGTAGTAGTCTATGGCGCCAGAGTGCAGGGGCAATGGCGCCAGTAGAAGTGGGACAACACAGAGGCTGCAGTTCAAGGTCTTTAGTCACGATAAGGTCATCACCCTTGGAGCGCCGGTCCATGCTATGATAGGCTTCAGACGATTCCAGATAGATCAGAGGCCAGAACCGGTGCTGTGGATTGTGAGTCCTTCCTCCTTGTGCTATGTTTAATGGATCCCTGTGACTTGTAGTCCTACAGAGACCCGTGTCCTGGGTCTTGTTCCCATCCCATATAGCAGGCAGCGCGAGTCCGTTATGGGCTGGATCGTGATCACAACTCCTGGTTCTTTGTGCTGCTTTGCCCTGGGCCAGGAGACTTAGAATCCCCTGCCCTGCAGATTTGTTAGAGAGACATAAAGTTCCCTCCAACCTAGGGCTCCGCACCCTGTCTGTGACGGTCCTGAGGGAGCTATAAAGCTCTCCCCTCAGCGACCGTGTAACTCCTGCTTCTCACATCTTCCCCGTCTGTGTCTGTTCTGTCTCAGTGTGTGTGTGTGTCACCTGACTCCCCAGTATGTAACTCCACCCCCCAGATGCTGACCAGTGAGTGGAAAGTCCAGTTTCCATGACGGCCACCTCTAGCCCAGTCTCAGTGGTTGGCTACTAAGCTATATGTTGTATGCAATGTAACAAACACTGGTGAATAATCTCCTCCTTACCCGGAATGAATACTGCACCTTAAGTGAGGTGCAGTACCCTGTGGCGACTGAAGCCGCAGAGGGCTACATATATTCTTGATGAAAGGTTCTCTTTAAAATGTCTAAGGGTCCACACACTACTTTGTGAGAGCAAAAGTACGGTCCTATAAACTTATTATTGGGCCTATACACTGCTCTGTGGCGCAGGTCCCGCAGGAGCTGCACGCTTCAAAGAGGTGTTTTGACAGAAACGTAGAGTATCTCCGTTGATTTTCTTCCCACCTGTCCGGGTATCACTTCCTTGCTCTTCTTCCTTTCCCCTTCCCTTACTATGGGTGTTCCTCAGTTCCTCAAAGTTTGGCTGCACATCCCATCCTCTTTTCTCTCCCTCTACAGATCCTATTGGGCAAATTGCTTGCATATCTCTGCAATGATGATAACCAATTCCATACATCTTTTCTAGACAACACCTTCATGCTAATACAAAATATCAGAGATAGTCTGACCTCTTTGTCTCAACATCATGTCTAAAAAAGAGTGGATGTTGTGCAATTTGAATTTGACAAATTACGCGCATGTTCTGTAAAATTTTTACTGGCAGCTAAGTTATTTTCCCTAATGGAATGTCATCCATTATGCTCTGGGGTCTGTTTATGGCAAGATATATAAAATCTAAAAAAAAAAAATATACTCGCCTTACAACTGACCTTCCAATCCCTGCAGTTTTCACCATCCCCTGTCCAAAACTCGGAACATCCTCTTACCCTCGTATTAGCGTTCAATTCCTAGTGATCAGGCCAAGGACATTTATGAGAATGTTTTAAGGCACTAAGAGTACTATGGTTTTGCACAATATGGGACAGCCCATATGATGATGTCATGTCTTTCTAAGCGTCTTATAGGTTTATTAGCAACATCTGAGTTAATTACAGACACACCTATGGATGTATTATAATGTACACCAGAAACACACTGCTTCTTTTTGCAGCATCATGGGAAAGTTAAAAGGAATAAGCCAAGATCTCAGGAAGAGAATTATGGACTTGTACAAGTCTGGTTCATCTTGGGTGCAGTTTTCAGATACCTTAAGGTGCCTCATTCACCTGTACAATTATCTGCAAGTACAAACAAGATGGGAATGTCCAACTATCATACCACTCAGGAATAAGACGAGTTCTGTGTATCAAAGATGAAGGTGCTTTGGTCAGACATGTGCATTTCAACCGGACAACAAAAGCAAAAGGCCATGTGAAGATGCTGGCAGAAGCTGGTAAAATTGTGTCATACATGGTGAAACGAGTACTGTATCAACATGTGCTCCAAAAAAACTTAAAGCCAGATTAAAATTTGCAAATGCACACAGGAACAAAGACCTTAATTTTTCGAGACATGTTCTGTTGTCTGACGAAACTAAAATTTAATTTTTTGGCCATAATGATCATTGTTATGATTGCAGGAAAAAGGGAGAAGCTTTTAAGCCTAAGAAAACCATCCCAACCATGAAACACAGGGGTGGCAGCATCATGTTGTGGGGTTCTTTTGCTGCAAGAGGGACTGTTGCACTTCACAAATTAGATGGCATCAAGAGGAAAGAAGATTATGTGGCAATACTGAAGCAACAGCTCAAGACATCAGCCATGAACTTAAAGCTGGGGCGTAAATGGGTCTTCCAAAAGGACAATGACCCAAACCATATTGCCAAACTGGCTACAAAGTGGCTTAAGGATAACAAAGGCAATGTTTTAGAGTGGCCATCACAAAGCCATGATCTCAATCCTATTGAAAATGTATGGGCAAAGCTGAAAAGGCCGGTGCAAGCAAGGGTCTACAATCATGGCTCAGTTACACCAGTTCTGTCAGGAGGAATGGACCCAAATTCCTACTAACTTTTGTGAGAATCTTGTGGAAGGATATCCAAAACGTTTGACCCAAGTCATACAGTTTAAAGGGAACCTGTCACCAGATTTGGTGACTATAAGCTGCAGCCACCACCAGTGGACTCTTGCATACAGCATTGGAGATTAAAAAGGTTTGTGAGTGGGCACCACACAATATCTATATCTATGTATGTACAATGTCGCGGGCGGCGGGGCGCTGCGCTCACCACGCTCGAGTCCGGCGCTGCTGCTACTGCTGCTCGGTGGCTCGAGCGGTGGTCCGGATCCGGGGACTCGAGAGGCGCTCCTCGCCCGTGAGTGAAAGGGGTCGTTTGTTGGTGTTTGGGATGTCGGTTTGTGACGCCACCCACGGTGTGTGGTGAGGTTGGGGCACAACCGCTGCTCTGTACGGGGATCCCGGGAGCAATAACAGGGAGCAGCTGGGATGTTTCTCTCCTCTCCGTGGGTAGGGGGATTTTGGTAGTCCCGGGACCCGGAGTTGTTGTCTGAAATGTGGATTGCGGGGCTTGGCCAGGTGCAGGGTCGCGGGGCAGCGCAGTGCCAGACGGCACGGTGGTACTTACTCAGCCAGTAACGTACACGGAGTCTCTGGTAAAACAAACGGCTGGATGGACGAGTCCCACAGACGGCTGCGATGGTCACTCCCGGTAGGTTGGCGGTAACTGTCTCTCCCTGCACCGGTGTTATGTTCTCGGCCCCGATGGCTTCCCACCGGTAACCCGCTCCCCAGCGGTATATTTGCCGGAGGAGCCCCTTTTGCCCGCAGGCGCTGGCCCTGGGAACCCTAGCTGTGGCGGTCGCTGTATTTCCCTTCACGGTTGAGCGGTTGCCTTCTGTCGGGTCTTTACTGCTGGGAAACCCCGGAGGTTCCCGTCGCTGACAGATTTGACCGATTTAATGGCGACTCCAAGCCTGGTCGGGGTCCGTAGGCCCTGCCGGATGGGGCTGGCTTCTCTTCGCTCCCCGATCCAGTACCGGCGGGCCACCACCCGTCCCCGATCCTTACGGTTGTGCGTCAATCGGCCTCTCCTGCAGACGGTCACCACCGTCTGCCAACCTTGCTTTCAGGTGCCCGGGCCACGTACCCGGACACGGTCAGTCTGCTCCTCTACTACCACTTACTCCTTCCACTTTTCCTCACTCCACTTCACTCTCTTCCCTATTCCCGCCTCCAGGACTGTGAACTCCTTCGTGGGTGGAGTCAACCGCCTGGCTCCGTCCCACCTGGTGTGGACATCAGCCCATGGAGGGAGGCAACAAGGATTTGTGTCTGACTTTGATGTTCCTAACCGGGGTGTGGGGTGTGTTGTTGCAGTACCTGTGACGTTCTGGCTTGTCCAGGGCGCCACAACAACCCCTGGCAAAAATTATGGACTCAACTGGTTCTGAGGATGTTCATTCAGTTGTTTACTTTTGTTTAAAAAAGCAGATCACAGATATGGCACAAAACTAAAGTCATTTCAAATGGCAACTTTCTGGCTTTAAGAAATACTAAAAAAAATCATGAAAATATAATGTGCTAGCCAGTAATGGTTACTTTTCAAGACCAAAGAGGGGGAAAAGAATATGGAATAACTCAATTAAGAGGAAAAAATAATGAAATCACCCTATAAATTTTTCTTCCCAAAACTAACACCTGCATCAAATAAGATCTGCTCGTTAGTCTGCATCTAAAAAGGAGTGATCACACCTTGGAGAGCTGTGGCACCAAGTGGACTGATATGAATCATGGCTCTAACATGAGAGATGTCAATTGAAACAAAGGAGAAGATTATCAAACTCTTAAAAGAGGGTAAATCATCACGCAATGTTTCAAAAGATGTTGGTTGTTCACAGTTAGCTCATCTAAGCCAAGTACAAACAACATGGGAAGGTTGTTAAAGGCAAACATACTGGTAGACCAAGGAAGACATCAAAGCGTCAAAACAGGAAACTTAAAGCAATATGTCTCCAAAACAGGAAATGCATAACAAAATCAATGAAGAACGAATGGGAGGAAACTGGAGTCAATGTCTGTGACTGAACTGTAAGAAACCGCCTAAAGAAAATGGGCTTTACATACAGAAAAGCTAAACAATAAAAAGATGACTGCCTGAAGAGAACATGTAAGTTTCCACAGTCATTGATGATATGGGGTTGCATGTCAGGTAAAGGCAATCGGGAGATGGCTGTCATTGCTTCTTCAATAAATGCCCAAGTTTACATTGAAATTTTGGACACTTTTGTTATCCCATCAATTGAAAGGATGTTTGGGGATGATGAAATAATTTATCAAGATATGCATCCTGCCATAGAGCAAAAACTGTGAAAACATTCCTTGAAAGAAGACACATAAGGTCAATGACGTGGCCTGCAAATAGTCTGGATCTCAATCCAATTGAAAATCTTTGAGGGAAGTTGAAGAAAATGATCCATGACAAGGCTCCAACCTGCAAAGCTGATCTGGTAACAGCAATCAGAGAAAGTTGGAGCCAGATTGATGAAGAGTACTATTTGTCACTCATTGAGTCCATGCCTCAGAGACTGCAAGCTGTTCTAAAAGCCAGAGATAGTGCAACAAAATACTACTGATGTATTGGAGTGTTTTTTGTTTCTTTGTTTTTCATGATTCCATATTTTTTTCCTCATAATTGAGTGAATCCATATTTTTTTCCCCATGTTTGGTCTTGAAAAGTAGCTGTTACAGGCTAGCACATTATATTTTCATGATTTTTTTTAGTGTTTCCTAAAGCCAGAAAGTTGCCATTTGAAATTACTTTAGTTTTGTGCCATGTCTGTGATCTGCCTTTTTTTAAACAAAAGTAAACAACTGAATGAGCATCCTCAGAGCCAGATGAGGCCATAATTTTTTGCCAGGGGTTGTATATATAAAGTAAGGGGTGCTAACAGTCGACTAAGCCAGGGAAAATGCATAAACCAATAGAAGAAGAAAGTAGCATAGAATAGACTGTGCACACCCAAAATAATCATGTGCAAACATGGCTTTTATTGACAAATTAAGTGCAAAAAAACCCTTAGGCCCCTTTCACACGTCAGTGATTCTGGTACGTTTATGCTTTTTTTAAAACATACCAGAATCACTGACATACGCAGACCCATTAAAATGAATGGGTCTGCTCACACGTCAGTGATTTTTCACTGCACGTGTCTCCGTGCGGCGTACCCACGTGTGCGTGATTGCCGCACGGAGACATGTCCATTTTTTCTGGCATCACTGATGTTCCACGGACCACGCAGTGGTGTGGTCCATGAAACACGTGCCAGAAAATAACGTGCTTTTAAAATAAAAATCATTTTTACTCACCAGGCGTCCAGCGATGTCCTCTGCAGCCCGTTCTGCCGGCTGCTTCTGAGCCAGCTGATTACTGTCGCGCATATTCATTATGCGCGACACAGCCGACCCGGAAGCAGCTGCTGCGGGGGTCACCGCCGGCCGGATGCTGCACCGCGGGAGTGATCAGCACCATGGAGAGCGGGAGCGGGCGCAGGTGAGTTGTTTTCTAAGTGCAATCACGGGCCACGGAGAACGGAGCCCGGATTGCACTTAGACAACCCACGTGTGCCGTGAATCACGGCACACGCAGGGACATGTGCGTGTTTTACACGCCAGTGAAAAACGTCACTGTTTTTCACTGACGTGTGAAACGGGCCTAACAAAGACAATTTAAAAACAATTAAAAAAATGTTTTGAAGACAGAATAAAACAATGATGATCTATGGGGTGGATGTAATAATCCCAGATAAATCCCCCAAGGAAAGCAGGTAATGCTAAAGCTATGTTCACACAGGGCTTTTTTGGTAAGTTTTTGCTGCGTTTTTTAGCTGCAGATTTGCCTTGGTTTTATGCAAATCCATGCTAATAAAAAGCTACTTTTTACAGTACCAGCAAAGTCTATGAGATTTCTGAAATCTCATGCACACTCACAAACACATCAGGTTTTTTTCCTGACTGTTTTGTCAAATACCTTTACGTTTTTGGTCAGGTTTTTAAGAATGAGCATGTCAATTCTTTGTTGCAGATTTGCTGTGTTTTTTCATTGACACAATTCATTTTGTAGAAAAAAAGCAGCAAATCCGCACCAAATCTGCAGCGAAAACGCCACTAAAAAACTCACCAAAAACGCACATGACTCAAAGGAGATTTCCTGCCACAAGATCAGGTTTTGGTTAGGAAAAAAAATTACCAAAAAAGCCCTGTGTGAACATAGCCTAAGACTCAGGATACATAGGTATAATATACAGTTTTATAAAGATAAATACACTCAAATATTGACAAAATATATGTTTATAATGCAGGATATATAATAGCAGCAATTACATAATAGGCTAATACCCAAATGCAATGGTTGAAAGGATAGTTAAATAAAAGTGTCCAGTAAAAATACATGAAGCAATATACAACCTGTGGAGCCAGACATCAAGTCCTAAGGTGCTGAGTGCAATGGTAAACAATTATACAGTGACGCACAGGTGTGGCGCCCTGGACAAGCCAGGTTGTCACAGGTACTACACCAACACACCCCACACCCCGGCTAGGCACATCTAGGTCAAACACAAATCCTTGTTGCCTTCCTCCAGGGGCTGATGTCAACACCAGGGGGGGGCAGGCGGTTGGTAACGCCCACCGAGGAGTTCACAGTCCTGGAGGTGGGAAGAGTTCAGTTGAGTTTTGGAGAGGGAAGTGGTAGTAGAGGAGACTGACCGTGTCCGGGTGTGTGACCCGGGCACCCAGCAAGGTTGGCAGATGGTGGTGACCGTCTGCAGGAGAGGCTGATTGAAGTGAACGGTAAGGACCGGGGACAGGCGGTGGCCCGCCGGTACCGGATCGGGGAGTGAAGAGAAGCCAGCACCATTCGGTAGGGCCTACGGACCCCGACCAGGCTAGGAGTCACCGTAAAACCGGTCAAATCCGTTAGCGAAGGGAACCTCCGGGGTTTCCCAGCAGCCAAGACCCGATTGAAGGCAACAGCTCACACCGTAGAGGGAAACACAGTCACTGTCAAGGCTACAGTTCCCAGGGCCAGAGCCTGTGGGCAAAAGGGGCTCCCTCAGCATCCATCAAAGCTGGGGAGCGGGTTACCGGTGGGAAGCCATTGGAGCCGTAAACACAACACAGGTGCAGGGAAAGGCAGTCACCATCAACCTGCCGGGAGGAGAACCACCGCAGCCGTCTGTGGGACCCGTCCATCCAGCCGTTTGTTTGACCAGAGACTCTGTGTGGATTACTGGCTGAGTGAGTACCACCATGCCATGCACCACAGCGCTGCACCTCACCAGGCCCCGTAACCCGCCTGCATCCCTACCCCCTCACCGGGCCCCGGGACAACCAACCCCCTACCCATGGAGGGGAGAGCCAACATCCAAGCTGCTCCCTGTCATCGCTCCCGGGATCCCCGTCTAGAGCAGCGGTGGTGTCACAACTTCACCACAACCGTGGGTGGCGTCATGGACAATATCCCCAAACCATACACCAACCCCCCCTTTCACTCACTGGCGAGGAACGCCACTCGAGTCCCCGGGATCCGGCCCACCGCTCGAGCCACCACCAAGCAGCAGCAGCCGGACCCAAGCAGTGGGTGAGCGCAGCGTCCCCTCCTCCGCCCGCGACACAGGCATGCATGATTCACCTTTCATTTGTGATGATCATCTCGGCTGATCTGCGTCATCTCCGCCTGCCATCGTTTGCGAATGCATCTCTCTGATTCCATCTTGCTGTGTGGCGTCCGCCGCACACATGTGGCATCAACTTACCGGTAAGTGCTTCCACACACTGTATGACTGACAGACTTCCCTTCCTCTGACTGCAGACAGGGCTACCACTGACGAAGCTACACAGGTAGTGACACGCATAGGGTGGGTATCTTGGTATTGCTTAGGCACTTGCCACTTTGCTGCATAATTGTTTACCATTGTACTCAGCACTTTAGGACCTGACGTCTGGCTCTGCAGGTTGCATATTGCTTCATGTATTTGTAGCACCCCACGGGGCTTCAGGGGTTTCTTGTCTCTGGGCCAGTGGTTTTGTGGGGTTGCTGTGACTGGCCTGACCCGGCTCAGTGGCCCCGTTGGCTATATGTAGAAGACAAATAAGCGGGTGCAAAATGTAAATGGGGGATGGAAGGAGGGTGAAGGGTTTCTGGGAAGCATGTCACCAGTTGCAGAGGTGACTGAGGTCTCGACCTCCTCCGCCGCAGACCCTTCCTGTGACTTTTCCTCTTCCAGGAAAGGTGTTGGATGGGAATGGGTGATGCTTTGCAGCGACACCCAAGGTGTGCGGCTGGGGATTAGCCGGCGCTGTGAGATGTTGCTCTCCTTCGGGGCTGATGCTAACTCAGCCTAGATAATCCAGCTCCCCACAGGTGGAGCGAGCCCCAGGTAAGGTCAGGGTGATGAGGACAGCTGATGGCACCAAATCGTGCGGCAGCAGAGCCGGCAATGACAAGGACAACACTGGGGCTGTAGTTCAAGGTTCTTTTTACTCACAATTCTTAAAGCTCCCTGGAGGTGCCATGTCCGCCACCATGGATGGACTCCAGCCGGTCCCGGGTGAATCAGAGGCAATCACCGGTGTCTGTGGAAATGTGTGAGACCTTCCTCCTTGCACTTGGTTGTGGATCCCCGTGGCTTGAAGCAACTTGGGGACCCCGCTGTCCATGTTAAGTGTCCCATCCCCTATGCAGGTGATGCGGGTCATCGGCGTGGGGCCTGGCTGTAAACCCAACCCCGGATCCTATATGTCACTGTGCTCCGGGAAAGTGGGTGGTGGGCGATGGGACATAAAATTCCCAACCCCTGCAGATTTGTTAGAGTCCATGAAGGTTTCCCCAACCGAGGGCTCTGCATTCCAACTGCGCTGGCACTGTAGGAACGGTTAGGCTTGACTTCAGCTACCATATCTCCTCTGTCTCACCATATCCACCGGTCGCTTGTCGCCCTATTCCAGTTTCATTCCTGCAGACTCCGTGCGACGTTGTGGCCCCTGGTCCTGGGACAACATCCACCAGTCTCCCGTCCCCAGGACCAGCCTTGCTCTCCTTCCTCTCTTAAGGCTGTATGCTCTCTCCGGCTCCCAGCCTGAACTCAAGTGAAAAAGGTTTGTGTCTCTCTTACTCACTCAGTGCCCCCACCCTTGGGATGACACTTAGTGGCTGTTGCCCTGGTAACCTGAAATCCTCCAGATTGCCTGGCTTCCTGTGTAAGTGGTGACTCATAGCTAGATGTTTTGTAAGTGAGAAAACAACACCAGTAATTAACTCCTTTATAATCCAGGATAAAGCATTGCATCTTAGATCAGATACAATACCCTGTGGCAACTGAGCCTCAGGGGTGCCACATTCCCCCACAGTGAATCGCAGCATTCCGGGGCTGCAAAACAAAATACAGAGTATACCCCAGTTTTTGGTTATTCATATAAATAGGTAACATTCTTCCCTTTATGGGAGGCAGGATCATACCCAAGTGTTGGTCCTGGGCCCAGAATGCTCAGGGAATTCCAGTTAATGATCCGGATCCGGAACTCAGGAAATACAAGTAAGTAAAAGGGAAAAAAAAGAGAAAAATAATAAATCAAGCTCACTATACTGACCAAGGCTCGGGTGCGGCTGTAGCTGCTTCCTGGCTGCTCATTTATTTCTGGAGCTGCTCATTACATCCCTTGCAAGTGCACTGCTTTTTCCACCCACTGACATCTGTGATTGGTTGCAGTCAAATGTGCCCCCAGCCTGCATGACAGCAGTTCTGATGATTCCAACCACATACCCTGTCTGCGGGTCTATTGTACAGTATAAATAAATAAATAATTTGGTGTAGGGTCACCCCATATTATGATACCCAGCAGAGATAAAGCATATGGCTACAAGCTGCAGCCCTCAACCAAGGCGCTTATCTTGACTGTGTTTTAAAATAAGAGAAACCACATGGCGTTTTTTTTTTTCAAGTATTTCAATAAATAATTCAAAAACTGTAGTGCAGTTCCCCCCTATTTTGATACCCAACCATGATAAAGCCCGACAGCCGGGGGCTTGTATTCTCAGGCTAGGGAGACCCATGGTTATTGAGCCACCCTCAGCCTAAAAATAGTTACCTGCGGCGGCCAAGAATTGTCGCTTCCATTAGATGTTACAATACCATCACTCTACCTGGCTCTTCCCAATTGCCCTGGTGCAGTGGCGATTGAGGTAATATGGGGTTATTTGCAGCTCACAGCTGCCACTAATCCCCAGATTAGTAATGGAGAGAGTCTATGACACCTCCTCATGACTAATATGTAAGTGAAAAGAAATAAACACAAACACAGAATATTAAACAAAAAAACATAAAATTGTTTATTTGTAATAAAATAAAAAAACACCCTCTTTTGCCACTTTATTAACCCCCAAAACACCCCTGCAGGTCCGTCGTAATTCACGCAAGGTCCCATGACGCTTCCAGCTCTGCTACATCTGAAGTTACAGAGTGTGATCATGTAACATAACTGCTCACTGTGTACTTCAGGCAGACAGTGAGCCACGTGATCAGCGGGGATGACACTCAGGTGATTTGCAGTCACAGCAAGAGGTTCCTATGGCCCTCCACCTGTGACCGCAGCTAATCTAACCTCAGATGATCTCAGTAAAATCAGTGACCTCCCCTCAGGTGGGGTCACTGAGTTTAATGAAGTGCCCTGAGGTAAGGTGAACAAAATGAATCAATAACAGAAATGATACAATATTTATATATTAAATATTGAATGATGTAGGAAATATGCAGAAGTAGTTAGTCATTCTATTTGTATGCTTAAGTCATAGCTGCAAAGAAAGAATGCCAAGAGTTAAATTTACTTTGTTCATGTGAATTAATCATGGTTGTTAATTGCTTTTAATTGTGTGCTTTTTTCACTTGTATATAAGTGAGTTATATTCATGTTACTGTTAACCATTATTAAGAGCTCATAAGACGCTCGAAACGCGTGAGAGCTCTTATACCAGATCCATAATGGATTTTTTAATACTTTGAATAAAGTAATTGTATTTTAGTCCGCTGATTTGCCCCCTCCTCTTCATTTTTGTTCTATATTACCTGTGAGCCAGAGTGGTGGAGCATGTGGACGTGATGATGCGGAGCTGAACTTGCATTGCATTTCAACCAATAATTTTTTGTCACTTAAAATTTTGCATAGTTTTGCTTTTACAGGCTCTTCGCTTCCTTGCACTTTCAACTTTAAAGTAGTTTGTGGTCTTAAATAAGCTGAGAGGAGCTTAGAAAAAGACAGATAAAAGAGCTGCAAACGTTCCTGTTGGACTGTCAGAACTAGCTCACTGACCGATTCTCAGGCAAAGACGTTGGCACCTTTTTCTTGTGAGTGCTGCTTTCCTCACACAGTGACCATCATTTCTGTCCATACAATGACTGGGGTGGTGGAGCAGTGACCATACCGGTCCATCATCTTTCTCCAATTGTAAAACGCCCCACAGTTTAACCCCTTAACGACCCATGACGTACTGGGTACGTCATGGATCGTGTGCAGTTAATCCCAGCCCCCTGCAATGTGCAGGCCACGGCGATCTGCGCACATATCAGCTGTTTTCAACAGCTGACATGTGTGCCTGCTAGTCGCGGGTGGAATCGCTTCCACCCGCGACTATTAACCCCTTACATCACGCTGCCAAAATCTGGCACTGAGATGTATATGTGCGCAGCCATTATGCTGACTTACCCCGCCCCCATCGGAAGTCCCGTGACATGATCACGTGACATCCGGTGGTTGCCATGGTAGCACAGGGTCATGTGATGATGCCTGTAGCTAACATGAGTAATTTACTCTCAATTTCGGAATACAGCCGGCATTGAAATTAAAGCAGCATATCTGCAGATCCTAGCTCTGTATCTGTGATCTGGAGATATGGCAGAGCGATCGGATTGCTGATCGCTATAGCCCCCTAGGGGTCTAGTAATATAAAAAAAAAAAGTTTTAAAAAATTAAAAAAAATAAAAAAACCTAAAAGTTCAAATCACCCCCCTTTCACCCCATTGAAAATTAAAGGGTTAAAAAAAAATAATATACACATATTTGGTATCACCACGTTCAGAAATGCCCGATCTATCAAAATATAAAATCAATTAAACTGATTGGTAAATGGCATAGCAGCAAAAAAATTCCAAATGCCAAAATTATGTTTTTTGGTTGCAAATTTTGCGCAAAATGCAATAAGAGGCAATCACAATGTAGCATCTGCACAAAAATTGTACAGTTAAAAACGGCAGCTCGAGACGCAAAAAATAAGCCGTCACCGAGCCATAGATAAAGAAAAATGAGAACGCTACGGGTTTCGGAAAATGGCGCAACACGTGCGCCACTTTTTTGGACAAACTTGTGAATTTTTGTTAACCCCTTAGATACAAGTAAACCTAGTCATGTTTGGTGTCTACAAACTCGCACCAACCTCAGGTATCACAACAACACATCAATTGTACCATATAGTGAACACGGTGAATAAAATATTCCATAAACTATTGTGCGATCACACATTTTTTGCAATTTTTCCGCACTTGGAATTTGTTTGCCGTTTTCCACTACACTGTATGGTAAAACGTATGGTTGCATTTAAAACTATAACTTGTCCCGCAGAAAACAAGCCCTTATACGTCAAGATTGATGAAAAAATAAAAAAAAGTTACGGCTCTCGGAAGAAAGAGAGGGAAAACCCCCCGGAAAAACGCAAAATGCCCGGGGGCTGAAGGGGTTAAAGCTGCTTTTCTATAGGGAAAGCCTAATGGACTGGGCCTAATCTTTTCATCCATTCCTGTCTGTAATCCAGCAACCAGTTTCTACTACTTAGCTCAGTCCAGCTACTCCAGGTGCTAATAATGTCTCAGCTCTAATCTGTCATGATAAATGCTTACAAACTCATCTCTCTAATGAAGGCATCCAATATTAGTCATGACCCTAATGTTCCTGTGTGTAAATATACTCCTGCAGCAAGTTCCTAGATCGCTTTTACATCTCTGCAGTTTCTCTGTGTGGTTGCACTCCTGCTGTATCTAGTGCTTCTAGCTCAGCTAACCCATCCACTGTCCTGAATACCCTGCTGTCCTGATCCTTGTGTCATTTGGTAATTCCAGTTCTACTGCTTTATCACTTCTGGTCCATGCTCCTCATCCTGCATGTAAAAGAAACAAAAGGGAGCGCTCCTGCATGAGTCTGCTATATGCAGGAATCGGAACAATTCAACCTAGTGAGATTTTGCGCCTCTCTGCACAGCTCCGGTGATAGCGTGCGCCTGTTTTCAGTGCCTTGGTTCCTGGAGAAGGGTGATCATCAGACAAGGGGGAGATTCCTCATGTGATGTGGACAGGTGATATCAGCTCCTCCAATAGGCGTGTTAAAGGGAACCTGTAACCAGATGTGGCGGCTTTAAGTTTCAGCCACCACCAGTGAGCTCTTATAAGCATAATTCTAAAATACTGTATATAAGAGCCCAATCAGCGCTGTGTAAAGTAAAAAACACTTTTATAATACTCACCTAGGTAGCCGGTCCAGTCCGATGGGTGTCGCTTCTCTCCAGTCCAGCGCCTCCTCTCTCCAGTCCAGCGCCTCCTTTCTCCAGTACAGCGCTTCCTCTCTGTGATGATTGCCGTCTTCCTTCTACCCAGTCCAATGTAGATGATGCATGTATGTCATCCACACAGGCCAACACAGTGGTCCTGCACATGCGCACTTTGATCTGCTCTGCTGAGGGCAAATCAAAGTACTGTAATGCGCAGGCACAAGGAAAGGTTAAAGATCTACCGTGCATGTGCTCTTCAATACTTTGATCTACCTGTGCAGGCCAGTTCAAAGTGCACATGCGCAGGACCTCAATGCTAGCTAGTGTGCAAGACGTAGGACGCACCATCCACATGGGCCTCATCAGAAGGAGGACAGCAATCATCACAGAGAGGAGGTGCTGGACCGGAGAGATGAGTCGCCAGACCGGAGAGCAGCAACACCCATTGGACTGGACTGCCCCTTAGGTGAGTGTTATAAAAGTGTTTTTTACGTTCTACACAGCTACCTGGGGTTTTATATGCAGCATTCTAGAATTCTATGTATAAGAGCCCACTGGTGGTGGCCGCATCTTATAATCGCCAAATCTGGGGACCCTTTTAACCCAATACCTCATGGTCCGCTGCTGCATAAAATGCCTCACCCCTTCAACTAGTGCAGTGGGATATGAACATAGTAGAGAGAATTGCAAAAAGGTTTGTGGAAAGTCGCTGCAGACCAAATGGGTATGAAATTCAAAGAGCTTTATTAAATAAGCACTACGCGTTTCTGGTAGTCCCAGAGACGTATAGTACTCATTTAATAAGGCTCTTTGAATTTCATACCCATTTGGTCTGCAGCGCCTTTCCACAAGCATTTTTTCAATTCCCTCCAGTATGCCCCTGATCCTGACCTACGGCTTAGAGAATCCACCTCACCAGGTGAACGTATATCATCATTTTTTATCATTATTTCATTACGGTGTACAGAGTAAACATGGTAGAGCAAACAGTAAAAAAGTCATATACCGTGCTTGTGACTGGCACAGTAACTGTTGAGCCCTAAATCTCTGTACTAGAGACCAACTCTCTCAATCCCTTCAACTAACAATCTTGAGCCATTGTGTATGATGACAGCGCATTCTATGAAACAGATTAATTTACACAACTTTAATATTGCTAATGATCTACAAACCTTTGCCTCATAGTCACACCTTTGCATTGCCCCCTAGTTAATATTTTTAGGTCCCTTAGGCCAAATCAGCTGCAACCATAAAATGGACCACCCCTATGGCAAAATTACTAAACATATTTCCTTTTCAGCTACATTATTCATTTTATTTTGTCAGACAATGAACTTACCAAGAAATCATGAAACATCTTGAAACAAAGGAACGAGGCTGATGAATTAGTTGTTTTCCTGAATATCTCTGATGGACTCATGTTTTAATGATAAGAAAACTCTAAGTGACCTTGAAAGTTTCTCCACCGCTTTCAGACTGCGCGACATCACTAAACAGGATCTGCTGCATCATTTATGCTGGCTGCTAAATTCAGGAGCCTACCTAATGAGGTCAACCATGACTCCAGTAAAGGAAGAGACTGGCATTTTAGTGCTACGGCTGGATCCTAGCTTTTGTAAAATAATAATGATTTCGATCCTATGATTAAGGCTGGAGATGGTATATACAGAGTGCACCGCTCAGGTTATATGTGAATTATTGATGTACTGTACGCTGCATTTATCTATTATTCTGCACATATGCTTCTATAGGTAAGCAGAGTGATGTGATGAGAGTCTATAGGATTTGTCAAGGGTTTCCATGCGTGTTATTTCATTATGTCGGTATATTTGTGCTCCCATGTGCTTGGCAGGTCGGGTTATTCAGAGTTCACTTTGCCATAGAGAATAATTATAAAATATATATTCAAACCCCCCTGACTTCCTTGAAAGCATGTTGCCTGGTTCTTTGAAGTAACAAAAGAAGAAGGCTTCTCAAGTAGAATTAAAAGGAAATGTATTGACAGCCATAAAAAGCGAGCCTGGAGCTGGGTAAGCTCCCTTATCGGAAACCAGTGTTGGTTCTACAAGATCTAAATGAAAGTACAGTATGTTGCCTGTTTATTCTCTGTGGTGCAAGGTATTGTGTAGCATTCAAGACATAATCAATGGCAATGTCCATCCTGTTCTACAATTAAAGGGAATCTGTCAGCAGGTTTTTGCAATCTCATCTGAGAGCAGCAAGATGTAGGCTGGGGGATTCTGAATCCAACTGTGTATAACTTAGATTACTAGCTGCAGACATCCTAACAAAATCTGAATTTTAAGGCCTAAGACACACGGCATGAAAATCGGAGCGAGTGCAATGCGATAAAACATTGCATTCCTCTCGGACCAATATTAGCCCATGTGTCAGCATGAGTGATTATTTTCTCAGCCCTAATCGGACCGAGAAAACAATCGCAGCATGCTGCGATTGTAATGCGATCCTGTTTTCTCTCGCACCCATTTAAGTCTATGGGGCGAGAGAAAAATCACACTGTACTCGCAGTACACCGGTGTACTGTGAGTACAGGGCGAGAATGGCAATAGTCGGCAACGGAGGAGAGAGGGAGATAAATCCCTCCCTCCCCTCTGCAGCGCTGGCCCACCCCTCCTCAGCACTGCTCCGCCCCTCACCAGTGTAGGCTCGTTCTAATGAAAGGGTTCTGCTGCTTAAACAAACATAGCAAATAAACAAAAGATTGGAAAACAGGCATCCCTGAACTTTGTGTTAATCTTTGCAGCATGGTGGCTTCAGCTTACATTGCAAAAACCTGCTGACAGATTCCCTTTAAATGGTTTGTTCAGCCCCCCAAAATTACTAGAGCTTTAAGCTGTTAATACAGTGCATTTTTGCAAAAGACTATATGACAGGGGTGTTATATCCAGGCTTGTTAGGAATTTTCCTTGGCAGCATTTTTATGCCCATTGAAAATTGATATGGCTTTTTCTAATTGTGGATTCACACGACGCATTTAATGTCTGAACACTGGTAATCAGAAATGTAATTTTATCTTTCCATAGTGGTGTTTTTTTATTGATTTCATAACATATTTGTGAAAAATTACCAAGTTAGAATTGATCAAAAATATCCTTGTGCCGTTTCTCCAATTTATTGGACTATTGGCAGCTTACAGCATTGGTTGCTATTTTGGGCGTGGATTGTTGAGACATTTTTACAGTTTTTTCTCTTTTTTTTTATGGCCTCGGCTGGCAGCTCCAACCTGGAGTCCCATCCCGCAAGCTTAAAGGGGATCTGTCAGAATATTTTACCGCCCAAAAAAACATTAACATGAGTGTAGCCCTTAAAAAGATAAGTCAGTTGATCACTTTATGACCCCAAAGCCCTCTCCAATAGCAAGACACCACATCTTGAAGTTGTCTGGAAGTGTATCGGGGCTGGATGATGCTTTCAAGTTTTTATATCTCACATTCATTACTCTTTAATTATCAGCACCCTTGTGCGGCTGATTGATAGTTCATTTGTCCTGTAATGTGGGCACTGACCTGTCAATCAGCCACATGAGGGAGCATCTAGGTAAGAAATACACCATGAGGCTGAGAAGGTAAGTGCACTGTTACACCCAAATGCACCTCATGATACAACTTCAAAATGCAATTTCTTACTGGGGTCAACTGGCCTATTTTTTTAAAAGTCATATAAATATATCATTTGGGAGGGGGGATTTTGTTTCTGACAGTTTTCTTGTAACCTCCTCTCCTGTACTGGTCAAAAAACAGCTTTTTCTTTGTTGGCACATGATCATAGATGTGTGTAAAAGTCTGACTGACTTTTAATATCAATAGTTAAAGGGTTATTCCCATCTCCAAAATCCGATCCCAATATGTAGTAGGTGTAATAATAATATTAGCAAATATCGCCAATTAGAAATGTAATATAGTTCTTCTGATTCACTATGTTGCTTGTTTCATGTTCAGGAAATTGCAGGACCTTAGGTATCCATAGTTACGACCATGTATATAGTCACAGTTAGTTAGTTGACAGTAGTCGTAAACATAGATACCTAAGGTCCCGCAATGGCCTTAACCTGAGGTAAGCCACAGTGAATCAGAAGAACAATAGTACATTTCTAATTGGAGGTATGTGCTAATATTATTATTATTATTACACCTACTACTTAATCGGATAGGATCTTGGAGATGGGAATAACCCACTAAGTCACTCTGTGACTCTGTCTGTGCATTGTCTATGATGGAGAATGGGGCAGGCTTAGCTACTAGAATAAGAAGTTAACTGGCGTCCTTATCACATAAAATTGATCATATGCCGACACAGGAAAAGTAGTTCTGGGTTTTGTTAGGTCCTGAAATAAAGCATCAAGGACACTGTTCACACATTGAGTATTTGGAGAGTTTTTTTTACCTCAGTATTTGTAGCCAAAACTAGGAAAGGAACAATCAGAGGAAAAGTATAATATAAACACGTCACCACTTCTGTATTTATTACCCACATCTGGTATTGGCTTACAATACTGATGCACAATACTGAGCATTTGATCGTGGCCACTAAATTAGTAGGTTATGTACATTAATCTTTCCAGCTCAGTTATGTATACCTTGATAGATGAACCACTCCTTTAAATTGTAGGCTCAAATTCAAATGAGAGAACGGATCATCAACCCATCAGGACTGCAGAGCTTTAACCCCCCCCCCCAAAATGCAGATGATGGGTTTTAGACACTTTCTACACCTGCCTAAAGGCAACCTGTCAGGTCCAATAATGCTATTAACCTGCAGATATAGGATTAATTTACAAGTTAATAGTGTTATCATGGTGCACAGCTACAGTACTGAAAGTGAGGCACCCGGGATAAAATGCACTTTATTTCTTCCTGGAGACTCTTAGTGATAGAGGCGTACCCGGCGCAATTACAGTCACCGCTCAGTATTGGTCATACACCTTTCCCGGCTCTGCATCTTCCATTACGGTCCGCTAGACTTTTAGACTTTTGTTATCCACGTTGGGCTTTGCAAGTAGCCCGGCGTTCTCCCATGCTATGAATTTACTAGGCCTATTTAAGGTCTTCTAAGACACACATGGGTGTTGGTTTTAAGATTTTCTATTAATACTTTTAGCTGCTCTATGCACAGTTCCTGTCCACAGTCTCCAAGATGTCTCCAGGCTGCCTGTGGTTTCCAATCCCTCAGTTACATACCTAAGTGCAGCTTCCATGGTATTCAGACTTTCTAATTTTTCCAGAGTTCTGTCTGCTACCTGTCTCCGGTCTCCTAGGACCACTTCTAAGTGTCCACCTGTTGTTTTCAGGATATCTTTCTGGCTCTGCGCAACTTCCATGGTATTAAAGAGGTAGCCAGAAGTCAAACTATATTTCCATCTAAATCCCTATCTATTTAGTGCTTTAAGCTAAGCAATTTTTTAATATATTTGCATTAAACATTCCCTACCATTCCCAAACTACACTAGCTAACCGTTATTCTATTTTTTCCCCTACTTCCTGTGTGAAGGACAAGCACAGACTTTGAAATGAACATCACCGATGACGCTTTGTTTTAGGGAGGAGGAAGTGGATGTAATAGTGATCGCAGCTTCTGCCTCCTGCTCTGATGACGCTTTGCTTGAGTATCCCAGCATGTACTGGGCTCCTCAAACGAATGAAGAGTCATCAGACAGGAAGTAGGAACAAATAGAATAGTAGTTAGGGCAGTTTTGTAGGTTGGGAATAGATGCGGACGGTGCTGGAAATGTGAGAAGTCACATGTGTCTGCAAACTCTGCAGATAAGGCGTGGTTGAACGAAGTCATCATGTTTCGGTGGAACAGATGAAAAGGATCAGAATAGTCAATAAGAACCTCATCTGTAAATCACTATCTATAACTGTACTGTAATTTCTGATATGGTTGGCAGAACTGCATCTGCCACTATAGAGGGGTAATATTGATCGTTTTAATATTGTGGGTTTTGTTGGTGTGATTCAGTTATTAGGTCTATAGTGGTGTTATTGGTAATACTGGGATTTGCGCAGTGTGAGTTCTGTAGAGGCACAGCGGTATATTTGGGATTTGATTGAGTAGTGATAAAATGTGAGTAGTAAGGGGGCCATATGTCTCGTCAAATCTGACAGGTGCCCCGCCCCTATCAAACCCTATCAAAGTGTATTAAACACACCCCCTCCCCTCTCCTGACAGGCCCTATATTTTATAGGCTTTTGATTAGGCTTTTGATTAGGGATTTGATAGTGCAACTACACAGGCCCTATATTTTATAGGCTTTTGATTAGGCTTTTGATTAGGGATTTGATAGTGCAATCCTGATAGTGTAAATGCTTAATCCCACTATTTTATTCACTGATTATGAGAAATCTGATTTAGTGTAATTGTTTGGAATCATACCATTTTATTCAGTGTGGTTTTGTTGCAGAATTCATTCTGCTAGTGTAATTTGATTGGGCATATTATGTATATGGCCAAATTTATTTTATAGTCGTTTGATACAGAATTCATTCTGATAGTGTAATATGGTTGGGCATATTATGTATATGGCCAATTATACTATTACGCGTCTTATGCTATATAGCATTTCTTATAGCACCCATTCTGATAGTGTAATTTGGTTGGGCATATTATGTATATGGCCAATTATACTATTACGCATCTCTTATAGCACCCATGTAGAAAGTTTGTGTTTTATACTGTTTGTATAAATGAAAGACAGACACACTATCAAAATTTAAAAAGTTTATTGCTCGAATTTTTTTCTCGCTGGTTTGTGTAAAGTATATGCATCTTGATTATCCAGCCAATTAAGCACCTCTGTCTTTTTAATACCTTGATTGCGTGCTACACGGAATAGACTTTCAGCACCGCCAAAGGAACCAACATTTTTTGGATCGAAATACTGTTTTTGTAATATTTTTTCACAATGCCGAGACACCATGATAAAAGTGATGTGATGCGAATCAAGACCCGAATGGTTCTATCAGAAATTCAGCGGTATAAATGATATTAAGAGTGTGTTAATATAAATATATCATGACTGAGTAAATAAGATCTGATTCTCTCTATCAGAAATCCAGCAGCAGAAATGCTAGTGTGTTTTAATATAAATATTCCTTGAAAAATATATTTTCTTTAATTGACTTTAATATAATTTTATTAACTTTTATATCTCATTATTGCTCTTTGTTAGCATTTCAATACCATTTTATATCTTTTTATAGACTAGCCATATCTTTTTTATTAAGTTTTGATAGTGTGAGCTAGTGTAATTGGGCGTCACAGAGGGGGCATGGGTTGTCCTTATGGGCGTATACAGAGGTGTGCGCTCTGCTGGAAGGTGTATATAACTACCGCCTTACAGAGCAATAGCCAAACCACCTTGCAGAGAACACTAGCTGACAAGACAAAGGAGAAACCAACAGGACTAAAAAGTGAGTATTAAACTTTTAACACCTAATATTGTAACCATTTGCCCCTATTAAGTCTAGATAGTTGCGCCTTTAATACCAGCGAAGTTTAATGTAACAGTATTTATATTTATAACAGTAGTAGTTGTAATTCTTAGCGCGTAAAATGTAGTTCATTTATAATTTAGTCCTATATTAAATATAGTAGTTAATAGTTGTGAGTGCGGTTGTGTTATTCTGCACCATTTAATTGCCATCCCATAGTATGGGTTCTAGTGGTTTGCTGTTTGGTGTGTTTAACATAACAATAGTTATGTAATTGGTAATAATTAAGGTGATGTAGAACATCAGCTGGATCTATTTAATCTATCCAACTGTCTAATATATTGCATAGGTGCAATATCAACGTTATAGATATGAGTGTTTATTATATAGCATTTTAAGTGTATTTGTCCTAGGTATAGATATGTATCAAACACTATGGAAAGTTCACACAGGCTTAATATTTTAGATGGAAGTTCAATATTCTATGGATCAATTCGATGATAGTCTTCCCGATGCCCAACAATTGGGTATGTATTATTCTGGATATAAGTGTAAATGTTACATCATCCTGGTTGAAAAATTGTATAGTATACTATTTTATATTTATCTCTTTCTTGTTTAAGATTACTCTATGGACACCAGTTTTTCCGACGTATTTTTACACGTTATGAGTGATGATGTTGGTGCTGGCGCAGGAACAGCAGTGGTGGCTGGTGCTGATACTAGTCCGGAAGCAAGCGGGACTAATTTACAACAGACTATACCCGGTAAGCTGCGTATATAGCTATATATTTATATATGTGTGGTGCAGTAAATACTAATTCTTTATGCATCTGGCGGTTTTGAATATTATTTTTGTATTATTTATTTCTTTCTTAAGATGACTTTATGGATTTTGATTTTGACGCCTTGTTATTAAGCGCTGTGGATGGTGATGCTAGCAACATGGCGGTAGCAGGGGCACAGACTGGTGCTAATACTAGTGCAGCTACAAGCAATATTAATTCACTAAAGGCTATCGCTGGTAAGTTGTATGTATGTATATACTGTATGTACTGTATATTAACAAATATTTAGACATGAAAGTAAATACTAAATTTTATACAGATGTTTTGCATCCGGACTACGGGACTGGCACCCAGCAGCCTCCTAAACCAACTAAAAAACGTGACAAGTCGCTACGTCAGATGGCGGCAAATAGAAGAGGTAATGAGTACACAGTAAGGGTACTGGGCAAAAGAAATGAATTTTTGCCATAGACTAATGGTTATATTTTATTCATAGCCCGTAAACTGCTGTGGAAGAAAAGCTTATTTTCCAAAGAAAATACACCCACCACCTCTAGGACAGCAAGTATCCCCACAGCAACAGCCGGTGCTTCGGCAAGTAATATGGTGACGGCCACTATCACTTCACCGCCTCACAAATGTAAGTATATATTTAGATATATGTATACAGTCTTTATATATGCAATCTGCACATTGTTTCACATGTTTCTGACACAACTATAACTCTTTTCTTTTAGCTACACACGCTGTCCAGAAAAAAACAGCTAGCGCGATTCTACAGCCACTAACGGAACGGCCTGCTAACGCTACTACAGTGCAAGTACATGCGACTAATAGGTGTGTGAGAACACAGCATCTATCACCGCTTTGTTTGGGAGGACAAGAAGGAGGCGCTCCTCAAGTCATACATCGTGAAAAGACACGGCCAACACCGATGACCCATAAATACGAGCAACGCGCAATCAAGACCGCAACAACACCTTTACCCACATTAATACAGACCACAACCACAATTGACCTGACACAGCCAGAGTGTGTTGCGCCAACAACACAGAGCGAACCATCAACTGACAAGACTCAAGCGGCTCTGGAAGCGATTGATAGAGAAATCGACCAGCTAGCTGATGGTAAGCCTGTGCATCATGATTTTACTATTGTGAAGCCCTTGAAGAGGCGACGTTCAGGACGTTCAGGACATAGTAAAAAACAAAAACTTAATGCAGCGGAAACATGCATAGGTTCCGTTGGCTGGTACGGTGAAGAAATTAAAATGTTTCACAAGATGGCGGCAAAGTACATTGAGTACAGAAACGCACGTAGCCAGATTAATTTTTTCTGTGACACCTATGATAGGTTATTGTCAGCACCCCCAACACGTGAAAATGTTGCAGAGCTACACGCTTTCGCAAAACAGTATGGAGATGTACCATCTGATGAATCAAATAAATCAATGTGACTAGACATGGTTGGATATGGATTGCATAATTTGCCTAAAATACCGTTACATAGGTCTAATAGGTCTAGAGTTCTAAAACGAGCTGTAAAGCTATTAATGAGTTCTAGACGTTCACTAGCAGTGAGAAGGCGCAAAGAGGCCCCAATAACTACACAAGAGCCACAGGCCCCAATACACCACACAAACCCGTCTTTACATTCCCAAGATATTGCTGTAGATGACTGCAACAATGCATCTCCAACTTCACAAAGCAACTCACATATTGAAACACATGCTGAAAATGTACATGATCATGATTTCGCTGGTGATGTTGTTGATGATGCTGAAGGTAATAATGTACAGGACGTTAATGCTAGTGGCGATAATGTACTGGGCACTGATAATCCTGTCTTTTTACACCATTTTTATCACCATGAAAGACAGCTCCTCAATTTCAACGCACGCATGCATAGCGATCATTTCAGGTTTGTAAATTTAGAGCGTATACAGTCATTTGTAGAGGCCATGGACATTGTCCATGATGCCATTCAATCATTACTGGACAGAGTCATCAGAGACATTGAGCCTGGTGACTTTATTCAGTTAAGACTTGAAGGCGGTGATACCTTAGACTCTATTTTCACTACAAAACAAACACGGGAGGATTTTAGTTCTGAATCATTTTTAAATTCTGTTGCTCGTGCACTGCAAAGTAATGCAGAATGCATAGCATCCAATTCCCTGAAATTAGTCGTGACAATTATTAAAAACAGACGCGGGGGTGTGAAAAGACGCTTGAAATCTATAGCGAGCAGCCAGATCATTAAACAAAAGAGACGCTGGCTGTACGATTTTAACAATTACAGCACAAATCTGTGTTTTGCTGTTAGCGTGTGTGCCGTGATGGCTGACACAGATGTCAGTGACGCCATTTTATTGAGCCGCGCTAAAAGCATACACACAGCCCTGGGTATCCCTGAGAGTCAGCTAGTAAGCTTTAGCGATATTGCAGTTTTTGAGAATCATCTGGACGTCACAATTAAAGTGTTGTACTACAATAAGGGTGATTGGCGGTACTTTCAAACAGCTAATACAGCTAGGGTCAAAACCGTATTCATATTGCATCATGATAATCACTACTATGGAATCAAAAATATGAAGGGTTTTATCGGTGAGGCTTACTTTTGTGAAAGATGCAATTCGGTGTTTCATCACAAATATAATCATTCTTGTCAGTATTTTTGTAAAGCCTGTCAAAAAGAGGCCTGTGTGGAAAGCCCTGTTGCGGAACAACCTCGGTGTCCTATCTGTCGTGTCTATTGTCGCTCGAGCAGGTGCTTAGATAACCACATGCAATTAGCTGTAGATAACCCAACATTCTGCAGGATGAAAACATTTTGTGATGAATGTCACCATTTTGTGTACAGAAATAGCGAGACTGAGCATAAATGTAGCGGTCTGCGTTGCTCTGTTTGTCGCATGCGCCTAAATAAGTTTGATGATCATCTTTGTTACATGCAGCAGTATGTACCAAAGGGAGAGACAGATCGATATATGTTTTATGACTTTGAATGCATGCAGGAGACAGGCACGCACATCCCAAATTACATTTATGCCACAACGCTGTATGGACACCCTTCCTGGGAGTTTGAAGGTAAAACATGCACTCATGACTTTGTTCAGTTTTTAACCAGCGGTAAATTTTCAGGCTATACGTGTATAGCCCACAATGCCGGCAGATATGACGGTTACTTTATTGTTAAGGAGTTGATTGCTGAAAAACTACAAGTGAAGCTGATAGCCCAAGGTGGTCGTCTCTTGTGTGTGACGCTACCTGATTTGGGAATAAGATTCATAGACTCGCTCAATTTCATCCCCATGAAGCTTAGTAAGCTACCACAAGCTATGGGTTTTTCGGGTTCAAAAGGTCATTTCCCACACTTTTTTAATACTGAGGAAAATCAAAACTATGTGGGTCCCCTACCACCTGTAAAATATTACGGGGTGGAGTATATGACACCTAGTGAGAAAGGTGAGTTTATGGGGTGGTATGATGCCCAGACAGACACCATTTTTGACTTTAAGTCTGAGCTAAAATCTTATTGCAAACAAGATGTTGAGATTCTGAGACGCTCGTGTGAACTCTATAGAGAGCGGGTTATGGACATGACGAGGAAAAATGTTAGCATATACTGTAAACGAGAAAAGAAAAAAATTGTAGTGCCCAGATGTGTTGATCCGTTTCAGCTCATCACCTTGGCATCTGTATGCATGGCCATGTACAGGTTTAAATTTCTTCCAAAACAGACCATCGCCATTTTACCTGGTGATAATTATCACAAAACAAAAAAGCGTTTTTCGTCCCCCGCTATACAGTGGCTCATGTATGTAGCACACACAGAGAACATCGCCATTCAGCATGCTTTGAGAGGTGGTGAAAAACAAGTCGGGAAATATTTTTTAGACGGTTATGCCTGTGTTAACAACCAACACATAGCCTTTGAATTTCAGGGTTGTTTTTACCATGGCTGCCCTGTATGTTATAATGAAAATGACACAAATAAGGTCACAAACACATCCTATGGCCAGTTATATTATGCCTTTCTAGCTAAAAAGCGTTACTTGCAGTACTGGGGCTACACAGTGAGATTGATTTGGGAGCATGAGTGGAATGAAATGATTGAAAAAGATTCCAACCTTCAATCATTTCTTCTTGAAATGGATTTCCCCAAACCTTTAGAGCCCCGTGATGCACTTTATGGGGGTCGTACTAACGCCATTAAACTCTATCACAGTCTGGAAGATGGGGAAACATTACATTACTATGATTTCACAAGCCTGTACCCCTTTGTAAACAAAACTAAAACCTACCCTGTAGGCCATCCACACATTATCTATGAGAATTTTGGTTTCATTAAAAAATACTTTGGTATTGCCAAAGTCAAGGTCTACCCCCCAAGAGATTTATTTTTTCCTGTTCTGCCAGTAAAACTCAACAAAAAATTAATGTTCCCTCTTTGCTACACATGCGCTGAAAATTCACAGACAGACGTTTGCGGTCATACTGACGAAGAAAGGTCTCTGACAGGTACATGGTGCACTATAGAGATTGAGCTGGCTGTAGAAAAAGGCTACAGGATAGCGCACATCTATGAAATCTGGCATTTTCCTGAAACCAGTGATGATCTGTTTGCCCCATACATTAAATTACATCTTAGGGATAAGCAGGAAGCTTCCGGCTATCCCAGCTGGTGCACTGATGACGCCAAGAAACAGCAATACATTGACTGTTTTCTAGAGAGAGAAGGTGTGCAGTTGCACCATGAAGATATAGGCGTGAATCCGGCTAAGAGGCAAATATCTAAGCTGTTTTTAAATTCTTTATGGGGTAAGTTTGCACAGCGATCTAATTTACCTTGTACCAGCATTGTTAGTGACCCCGATGAGCTTTTTCAGCATGTGTTTCTACCGTACTATGACGTTTCAATGCTTCATTTTATTGATGATGAAACAGCGACCATTAATTGGAAATATGCAAAAGGACACCACACCGTCAACAAAAACACAAACATTTTTATTGCCTGTTTTACAACGGCGTATGCCAGACTAGAGCTTTATTCTCTGCTGGACCGGTTGCAGGAAAGGTGTCTTTATCACGACACAGATTCAGTTATTTTTGTGCAGAGAGATGGTGAGTGGAACCCGACTTTAGGTGATTACCTGGGGGAATTGACCAGTGAGATACCCGAGGACACTTACATCACCGAATTTGTATCTGCGGGCCCAAAAACCTACGGATACAAACTCAATAATGGCAAAACTGTTTTAAAAGTGAAGGGTATAACACTCAATGTTGCTAACACACAATCTATTAATTTCAACAGTCTAAAAGATTTAGTACTGGACTATCCGCGTAATTGTGACGCAGAAACCCAGAGACGTATTATCATTGAACAATCGGGTATTGTGAGAAATAAAAAGTACTGGGATATCGAAACAAGGCCATTACGCAAAACACAAAAGTGTGTTTACACAAAGCGCCGGCTGTTAGACGATTTTACCACCCTTCCATTCGGCTATTAGTTGCGGATCATGATGGACCCGAGACTGCAGCACCCATTCTCCTGTATTCTAGCAGGGCCATCTAATTCTGGAAAAAGTTATTTCGTAAAACAGTTATTACATAATATTGAAACCCATTTTTCGCACAAACCCGATAATATTGTTTGGTTTTATTCATGCTGGCAAAAACTGTATGATGAAGTTTCTCTCTCTTTTCCCAACATCAGATTTGTGGAGGGTCTGCCGCATACATTCGTAGATGATGACTTATTCCCGCCTGACAAGGTAAATTTGACTATTGTTGATGACCTAATGGAGAGTGCTAGTGATAACTGCGAGATAGAAAAAGCATTTACCAAGTATGTACACCACAGAAACCTCAGCATTTTCTACCTGGTACAAAACATATTTTGTCAGGGTAAGAAAAGTCGCACGATAAATTTGAACACAAAGTACATGGTACTTTTTAATAATCCTCGAGATAAATTACAAATTGTTACGTTAGCACGCCAAATGTACCCCGGAAAAACGCGCTTCTTCTTAGAAGCTTTTGAGGATGCCACACGGGAGCCTTATGGGTATTTGCTGGTAGACTTGAGAGCCAATACCCCTGAGGATCTTCGTTTAAGGACGGGGTTGTTTCCACCAGCTATGCCAGCTGTATATATCCAAAAGAAAATTACTTCTAAAAACTGAATTTTACACTAAATCAGACATTCTATGCTGTGCACGCAGTGTTGTAAAGATGTCTGAGAGAATCCGGCGTAACTGGGCTCTCTTAAAAACGCTGGTGAAGGCAACTCCTGCTGTCAGAAAAACTATTTTATGCAATGCGAGCCGTGATTTAATTACAGCCATTGCAGAGATTGCATTAAACATCTTGAAAGGGCGAATTCCTCTGAAAAAGCGGCAAAAAAATATACTAAAGAAGTGGCGTAAAGCTATAAGAACCCTGAGTGATAAATCACAGCCCATAAAGAAAAAGAAACGTCTACTAAAGCAGACCGGCGGGTTTATAGGTCCTCTTTTAGGCTTTGCAATCCCGATAATAACAAGTCTACTCACGGGCAAATAATGCAACATACAGAGAAAATGTATCTAGTCCCCAAACAAGAACTAATCAAACTAAACCCTCCAGTTAGCGGCAACATACGACAGAATGTTATTCGCCGCCTTGATGATGAAATTAGCGAAATTTTACAGCGTCGTGACATACCAGACGATGTGAAAATTAAAAAATATAGCGATGTACTACAGAGATACTTGGTTCATGCTAAACACGATGCGATGGAATTATCAACTTTAAAGATCATTAACACTCCCGAGTCTGATCATCAGCAATTGTCAAATTCAGACCCTAATGAAAACAAAACAGCCATTGAAATTGTAAGTCATGTAAACCAGCGATATAAAAAGAATGCAGAATTTTTACTAAACAGACTGCTGCAGAACAAAAATATTACATCGTGGAATGATAAAAACGAGTTTATTTTCAGAGGTTCTGTAATACCGGGATCGAACATGTTGGATTTAGTACGTAATACAACACAGAGCCATGCCTTGACTAACAGAAATTTACCCCAGGGATGGAATACGTTTATGCAGGCAATGGCCGAGTTAAATATACCGTCTACCATAGTGGGTAATCCCACTACTAGAGCGCTTTTAGACAGCTTAAAAATGCCCATCAATGAAGCTAGTGGCATATCTAAACCTCAGACTCTATCGACACCACGCCGTCCAATTCAATCTTTACATTCTCCATTAGGTTTGACACAAGCAAGTTTGCTGCCTAAAAAAAGGACTTTCCCGATACTGCAATCAATGTGGCTCACAATGTAACAGCTGGACTGATGAATTGTGATGCTCTAAATAATTATGTAAGAGACGTAACATATGTGTATTATTAAATAGTGTATTATGCCAGTGATTATAATTTTATATTGTACTGTTTTACAAGTGTAATGTATATGACGTTTTGCATTCCTACTGAATTGATGTGCAACTGAATGTAATTAAATTCTGAGCAATAAACTTTTTAAATTTTGATAGTGTGTCTGTCTTTCATTTATACAAACAGTATAAAACACAAACTTTCTACATGGGTGCTATAAGAGATGCGTAATAGTATAATTGGCCATATACATAATATGCCCAACCAAATTACACTATCAGAATGGGTGCTATAAGAAATGCTATATAGCATAAGACGCGTAATAGTATAATTGGCCATATACATAATATGCCCAACCATATTACACTATCAGAATGAATTCTGTATCAAACGACTATAAAATAAATTTGGCCATATACATAATATGCCCAATCAAATTACACTAGCAGAATGAATTCTGCAACAAAACCACACTGAATAAAATGGTATGATTCCAAACAATTACACTAAATCAGATTTCTCATAATCAGTGAATAAAATAGTGGGATTAAGCATTTACACTATCAGGATTGCACTATCAAATCCCTAATCAAAAGCCTAATCAAAAGCCTATAAAATATAGGGCCTGTGTAGTTGCACTATCAAATCCCTAATCAAAAGCCTAATCAAAAGCCTATAAAATATAGGGCCTGTCAGGAGAGGGGAGGGGGTGTGTTTAATACACTTTGATAGGGTTTGATAGGGGCGGGGCACCTGTCAGATTTGACGAGACATATGGCCCCCTTACTACTAATGTGAATATGAGGCTAGAATAAATTCCTCATAAGAGATATTCATACTGAGTTTATCTATTTTGAAATACAGAGAAAGTGTAAATAATAAAGGATAATGTATTAAAAGGTGTAAAAAATGAGATTGTAGCATTAAACCCTCACAGGTGGGAGTGAATTAAATCATCCTTTCTCTTTGTCTTTGCATCGCCTGAATCTTTTGATATTTAGAGGAGATTGATTTATTGAATTTGTCATGTAGAGCTGAAATATTCATCTAGAAATCACTACCATATCTATACATAATCCACTCGGATTATTATGATGAAATGCATCATTTCCTATTCTGCATTGTGATATATTTGCACATTTCTTTTCCTGAACGAGCGATTCCCCCTATCAGCATTTGTAATGGTGTGTCAGAAAGACTTAAAGCATGTTAGAAGGGTGTTAGGTATATAGGGATAGACATCCATTGCCGTCAATGAAGATAGACAGTCAGCAAACTGTACATTACCGAGGGGAACAAACAGCTGCATTAACACAGTGCTATTAAAAAAAATCTATTTGCGTTTTTGTTATTTTATTTCTTTGAAATGTGCTCCTATTTGGACTTTTACAGTAGCAGAGAACCACTTTCTATCAACTGTGTTTTAAACTTTTAAGATAGATTCAGACATCTTTGAGTGTTCCTATCTTAGAGATGTTGGCTAGTTGCAAGCTAGTTGCCACTAGGGGGCACAGAGCGGGGAATGCTCAGCAAGCCGGCTATGCACAGGTCAACGCCTGTGTGTCGCCCTGGGCAAGCCAGGGGACACAGGTCACACACCACCACACCCCACACTCCAGGTAGGCACATCACAGCTAACCTACAAATCCTTGTTGCCTTCCTCCAGGAGTCTGATGATGCACACCAGGGGGTGGGCCAGGCGGTTGGCTCCGCCCACCGAGGAGCTCACAACTCTGGAGGCGGGAAAACCAGGCAGATAGAGTGGAGTTAGAGTCCAGTGAGGGACATGAAAGAGTGAAAAAGAGAGATTAGCCCAGGCAGGGCAAGTGTGAGGAGCTAAGTGGAGGAGTTAAGAAAGTGAAAGCAGAAAAGTGGAAAAGGAGGAAAGCAAGTGAAGTGACAGAAGAGAAAGAGAGCCTGAAGGGTCCAGCTTTGTGTAGGGCCAGATCAGCAAGGTCAGCGACGGCGGTGACTGTCTGGAGGGGGACCGTTTGGAAGTTCCTGGAAGGACCCCGTTGGCTGGGTGCCCGGTGGTCTGGAGCAGTGGACCGAAGGACAGTCAGCACCAGGCAGGGGCCTCTCGGACCCCGGCAAGGCTAGGAGTCGCCAGATTTGCCAAATCCGTCAGTGAAGGGGACGTAGATCCCCCAGCAACCAAGTCCCGATTGAAGGCAACAGCCCAACCTGAACCGGAGAGACACCGCCACCGCCACGGCACCAGTTTCTCAGGGCCAGCGCCTGCGGGCAAAGTGTAGAGCTCCTCCGGCCCAGATTGCAGTCGGGGAGCGGGTAACCGGAGGGAATCCACCGCTACCACAAGTCAAACATAGGTGCAAGGAAGAGGGACATCACCGTCACCTACCGGGAGTGCAGGTGCAGCCGTCTGTGGGACCGTCCTACCAGTCGTTTGGTTTACCGTACAAACTGTGTCCACGTCTCAGGCTGAGTGAGTACCACAGTGCCGCAAGGCACAGCGCTGCCCCCGCGTCCCTGCGCCCACCAGGCCCTACACTTCACATCCCATCACTGGGCCCCGGGATTACCAACCCCTACCCACGGAGGGGCAACACAACACCTGGCTGCTCCGCCTCACCATCCCCCCCGGGACCCCCATACTGAGCAGCGGTGGTGCAATCACCACAACCGTGGGTGGCGTCACGAACTATAACAATCCCCACACCCAACCACAAAACCCCTTTTCACTCACGGGCGAGGAGTGTCGCTCGAGAAACCCCGGGATCCGGCCCACAGCTCGGGCCACCACTGAGCAGCTGCCGGACCCGAGCAGAAGGGGTGAGTGTAGTGTGCTGACACCCTCCTCCCCGCCCGCGACACCTGCAGTAAAGGCCCCGTTACATGCAACGACATCGCTAACGAGATATCGCTGGGGTCACAGAATTCGTGACGCACTTCCGGCGTCATTAGCGACGTTGTTGTGTGTGACATCTACGAACGACCGCTAACGATCCAAAAAGCGGCAAAAATCGTTGATTGTTGACACATCGTTCCTTTCCCAAATATCGTTGCTCATTGTGGACACAGGTTGTTCGTCGTTCCTGAGACAGCACACATCGCTATGTGTGACACCCCAGGAACGACGAACACAGCGTTCCTGTGTCCTCCGGCAACGAGGTGGGAGTGAGGTTAATGCGGCTGCTCTCCGCCCCTCTGCTTCTATTGGTGGCCCGCTATGTAACGTCGCTGTGATGTCGCACGAACCGCCCCCTTAAAGAAGACTTTGTTCGCCGGCCACAGCGACATCGTTAGGAAGGTATGTGCGTGTGACCGAGTACTAGCGATATTGTTCTCCACAGACAGCGATTTGCCTGTGACGCACGCACGACGAGGGTGGGTGCGATCGCTAGCAAAATCGCTAGCGATGTCGCTGCGTATAAACCGGCCTTATGTGTGAAGGTGCATTCGGGTCATAGGCATGACACATACAGCGCTAGGATTTGTTACTCAGATGTGTGAATTTGACAGTAAATGCTCTATGGATAGCAACTTTTATATGCTGGGTCCCTGCCATGGAAGTCAATGGGACAGCTCTTTACTAAATAAAAAGTCTATCAAAAGAATTTCCCAACTGTAACCTGTTATACTTATATCATATTTTATACAGTGAAGGAAATAATTATTTGGCGCCTTGCTGGTTTGCCCACTGGCAAAGACATGAACAGTCTATAATTTTAAGGGTAGATTAATTTTAACAGTGAGAGATAGAATATCCAAAATAAAATCCAGAAAATCACATTGTATAAATTATATACATTTATTTGCATTTTGCAGAGAGAAATAAGTATTTGATCCCTCTGGCAAACAAGACTTAATACTTGGTGGCAAAACTCTTGTTGGCAGCACAGCAGTCAGATGTTTTTTGTAGTTGATGATGAGGTTTGCGCACATGTCAGAAGGAATTTTAGTCCACTCCTCTTTGCAGATCATCTCTAAATCATTAAGATTTTAAGCTTGTTGATTGGCAACTCGGAGCTTCAGCTCCCTCCATAAGTTTTCTATGGGATTAAAATCTGGAGACTGGCTAGGCAACTCCATGACCTTAATGTGTTTCTTTTTGAGCCACTCCATTGTTGCCATTGCTGTATGTTTTGGGTCATTGTCATGCTGGAAGACCCAGCCACAACCCATTTTTAATGTTCTGGCGGAGGGAAGGAGGTTGTTTCTCAGTATTTTACGGTACATGGCTCCATCCATTGTCCCATTGATGCGGTGAAGTAGCCCTGGGCCCTTAGCAGAGAAACACCCCCAAATCATAATGTTTACACCTCCATGCTTGACAGTGGGGATGGCATTGAGGTCTTGCGCAAGTATTGTAGTGCACCTGCCTGGGCCCTCAATGTTGGCAAGTGTGCATGACGTAGGACGCGTCAAGCACCCATGCTTCAGAAGAAGGAGGACAAAGATGGCCGAAAGAGGAGGCGCCACACCCGGAGAACGGAGACAGCCATCTGGCCAGTCTGCACCACACGGCCCCTTAGGTGAGTATTATAAAGTGATTTTTTCGTTCTACACAGTGGCCTGGGCTCTTATATATAGCATGTCAGAATGCTGTATATAAGCAAATAGAAGAACAAAGTAGCATAGAATAGACTGTGCACACCCAAAAAATCATGTGCAAACATGGCTTTTATTGACAAAGAAGTCGAAAAAAAGTGACAAAGACAATTTAAAAACAATTAAAAAGATGTTTCGAAGACTGAATCAAACAATGATGATCTATGGAGTGGATGTAATAATCCCAGATAAATTCCCCAAGAAAAGCAGACAATGCTAAGACACGCGTTTCGGCTATAAATTGTAGCCTTTGTCACGTGATGCTATCACTTGACAAAGGCTACAATATGTAGCCGAAACGCGTAGCACTGTCAATATTTTTTCTACATGCTGGAAGTTTTTGTATGGAGATATTGTACATACTTCACTTTTTAATGAACAGCAATAAACACGTTGGAAATTTATCCTGAGTGGTGGCTGATACACTCCGAAGCGCCGGATTTTCCTCCTCTTGTTATGATTGCTACAGGTGACGGTACCTGCCTTTCCGAGCAGCAGGAGGACTCAGTATACCTTCTAAAGGGGTGAGCTGAACTTTGATTGTTCTTTTATACAATAACATACACTCAAATATTGACAAAAATATATGTATACAATGCAGGATATATAATAGCTAGTGATGAGCGAGCATGCTTGTAACTACTCGGTACTCGCACGAGTATCGCTGTACTCGGGCTGCTCGGCGGGGACCGAGTAATCTCGCGATACTCGTGCTGTACTCGTGGTCTTCATTTCTGCATGTTGGCGCTCTTTTGAGAGCCAGCCCTCATGCAGGGATTGGCTGGCAGACCACTGCAATGCCACAGCCCTGTTAGTTGTGGAATTGCAGTGATTGGCCGGCCTGCACAGCGTGACCGAGCCTTTATACCGGCCGGCGCGCTGTGCTCTGCTCACAGCTATCCAGACAGTCAGTGCAGGGAGAGTGTCGCTGATTCAGGGAAAGCTTTGCGGCCCTTTATAGCTTTTTCAGTTGCAGGGCTGCAAACAGTGTGACCAAAAGTCCTTCTCAGGACTATTCTAGTTGTATACAGGCAGGCAGGGTATAGCCAGGTCGGAGTACAGTAGCAGAGTCCTTCTCAGGACTATTGTTGCTATATACAGGCAGGGTATAGCCAGGTCGGAATACAGGCTAGTGACCAGAAGAGTCCTTGTCAGGACTATTGTAGCAGTATACAGGCAGGCAGGCAGGCAGGGTATATAGCCATTCCTAGTGGTGACCGTATACCAGCCTTCATCATATCTGGGGCTGGTGTACACAGTCTAAAACAGTCCAGATAGTGTCAGACTTCTCAGTAATTGTCGCTCCTAAAAACCAGTTAGGTTCTTATTGCGTCCGTGCTTGCATTTAAAAACAGCACGTGTGTGGCAGTCGGTGGCAGGGTACAGGTGCGCGTTTTGCACAAACTATTATATAACGCACAAGTCTAGTGTATAATACACGTCAGTCAGCAGTGTCTGATAGTGTCAGACTTCTCAGCAATTGTCGCTCCTAAAAACCAGTTAGGTTCTTATTGCGTCCGTGCTTGCATTTAAAAACCGCACGTGTGTGCCTGTCGGTGGCAGCGTACAGGTGCGCGTTTTGCACAAACTATTATATAACGCACAAGTCTAGTGAATAATACACGTCAGTCAGCAGTGGCTGATAGTGTCAGACTTCTCAGTAATTGTCGCTCCTAAAAACCAGTTAGGTTCTTATTGCGTCCGTGCTTGCATTTAAAAACAGCATGTGTGTGTCTGTCGGTGGCAGCGTACAGGTGCGCGTTTTGCACAAACTATTATATAACGCACAAGTCTAGTGTATAATACACGTCAGTCAGTAGTGTCTGATAGTGTCAGACTTCTCAGTAATTGTCGCTCCTAAAAACCAGTTAGGTTCTTATTGCGTCCGTGCTTGCATCTAAAAACAGCATGTGTGTGGCAGTCGGTGGCAGCGTCAGGCTCCATATTGTCCCTGGATAGAGACGTGCATGATGGCCTGTAAACATGAAGTGCCCATTGTAAGGAAGTGGGTCTATTGTAGTATAGCCCTTAGGCAGGGCAGCCAAAAATTTGGAGGCTCCACATTGTCCCTGGATAGAGATGTGCATGAGGGCCTCAAAACATTGTTCCCATTGCAAAGGAGCGGGTCTCCTGTCGTTGTAATGCCCATTCAGAAAGAATGGGCGAAAAAATTTACCACTGGGGGTATACCTGAAACAACGGCTTAACTATTGTAACGGTCACCATGATGGCGCATGAGGAGAAGGAGGAGCAGTCCAGCGATTAGCCAAAGTCCAGAAGTGTGTTACCATGGGTGAGTGGAGGTACATGGCAAATTCCCGTTACAAACTTTAAATTACGCTGTAATTTGCTGTTGGTGTGTGTGGTGAAGTCTGGCCAAATCCAACCCTTGTTCATCTTGATCAGAGTCAGCCTGTCAGCATTTACAGTTGACAGGCGGGTGCGTTTATCTGTAATGATTCCACCTGCGGCACTAAAAACACGCTCTGACAAAACGCTAGCGGCAGGGCAGGCCAGGACTTCCAAGGCGTAGAGAGCCAATTCATGCCACGTGTCCAGCTTGGATACACATTAATTGTAAGGCACAGAGGAATGTCGGAGTACAGTTGTTTGATCTGCAAGGTACTCCTTGAGCATCTGGCCAAACTTAGGATTTCTTGTGGCACTACCCCTCACCTCAGGGGCTGTGGTATGTGAGGGGCTGAGAAAACTGTCCCACATCTTAAAGACTGTTCCCCTACCTCTGGCGGATTGGACTTGTGCCCCTCTCGGCTGTACGCCTTGGTTGTCCACTGATTCCTGACCTATGCCGCTAGCGTTTTGTGAGGGGAATGCTTTGCCTACTTCCGTGACTATGGCCTTCTGGAACTGCTGCATTTTGCCTGACCTCTCTGCCTCGGGAATAAGAGACATAAAGTTCTCCTTTTAGCGTGGGTCTAACAGTGTTACCAACCAGTAATGATTGTCGGCCAAGATGTTCTTAACGCGAGGGTCACGAGACAGGCAGCTTACCATAAAGTCAGCCATGTGTGCCAGACTCTTAACAGCCATCACTTCAGTATCCTGACCAACACGATGACTGAACATGCTGTCCTCCTCCTCCTCCTCCTCATCATCTACCCTGTCCTTTGGCCAGCCACGCTGAACCGAGGATATGACTGCATGTCATATCCTCAATTTGGCCAGAGAGTTGCTCCATGTCTTCATCCTCCTCCTCGTCATAGTCCTCCACTGCACGTTGTGATGAAACGAGGCTGGGCTGTGTGTTATCACCCACACCCACTACTGTTTCTTGCTCAAACTCATCGCGCTCCGCCTGCAATGCATCATGGTTGTTTTTTGAGCAGAGACCATTTTAGAAGGCAGAGAAGCGGTATGGTGACGCTAATAATGCCGTCATCGCCGCTCACCATCTTGGTGGAGTCCTCAAAGTTTTGGCGGATGGTGCATAGGTCGGACATCCATCTCCACTCCTCAGGTGTTATGTGTGGAGTTTGACCCATTTCCCGATGGCTTAGGTGATGCAGGTACTCAACAACTGCCCTCTTCTGCTCACATATCCTGACCAACTTGTGCAGAGTTGAATTCCAACGCGTGGGGACATCACACACCAGTCTGTGTGCCGGAAGATGCAAACGGCGTCTTAAGCCGGCAAGGCCGGCTGAAGCAGTAGGTGACTTTCGAAAATGTGCAGACAGGCGGCGAACTTTTACCAGCAGATCAGACAGCTCTGAGTATGACTTTAGAAACCGCTGAACCACGAGGTTGAGCACATGGGCCACGCATGGAACATGTGTCAGCTGGCCTCGCCTCAAAGCCGCCACCAGGTTCCGGCCATTGTCACACACGACCTTTCCTGGCTTTAGGTTCAGAGTTGTGAGCCAGTGATCTGCCTGCTGTTTCAGAGCTGTCCACACCTCTTCTGCATTGTGGGGTTTGTCACCTATGCAGATTAGCTTCAGCACTGCCTGTTGCCGCTTCGCCGAGGCAGTGCTGCAGTGCTTCTGTGTCGCCCTGGACAAGCCAGGGGCCACAGAGCACAACACTTAAACACCCCACACTCCCTGCAGGCATATCATAGTCAAAACACAAAATCCTTGTTGCCTTCCCCAGGGGCTGTTGTCCACACCAGGGTGTGGAGCCAGGCGGTTGGTCTCCACCCACCGAGGAGGAGGGAAAACACAGGCAGTGAGAGTTAAGCTAAGGAAGTGGAAGGAGGAAAGTAGTAGAGAGGAGAAAAGTGACAGCAAAGAGCCTGAAGTTGGTCCGGGTGTGTGGCCCGGACAGGACAGCAAGGTTGGCAGGATGTGGTGACCGTCAGCAGTGGAGGCCGATTGGAGTCTGCCGTAAGGACCGTGGACGGGTGGTGACCCGGCCGTACCGAACCGGTATACAAAGAGAAGCCAGCACCATTGGCAGAGGACTTTCGGATCCCGGCAAGGCTTGGTGTCGCCGTGAATTTGCCAAATCCGTTAGTGAAGGGAACCTCAGGGTTTCCAAACAGCCAAGTCCAGATAGAAGGCAACCGTCCAACCGTGAAGGGGAGACACCGCCACCGCCAAGGGCAACCGTCTCCCAGGGCCAGCGCCTGTGGGCAAAAGGGGCTCCTCCGGCCCATATCCAGGTCGGGGAGCGGGTTACCGTTGGGAAACCATCACTACCAACACTTAACTTAGGTGCAGGGAGAGACAGTCATCACTAACCTGCAGGGAGGAACAACCGCAGCCGTCCGAGTGACCCGTCCATCCAGCCACTTGTTTTACCGTGAACTGTGTCATCATCATTGGGCTGAGTGAGTACCTCCGTGCCGTGCGGCACAGCGCTGCCCCTGCGACCCTGCACCTCATCAGGCCCCGCAACCCGCCTGTCATCCATCTCTACCCCATCACCAGGCCCCGGGACAACCAACCCCCCTACCCACGGAGGGGAGAAATAACAACAAAGCTGCTCCCTGTCACAGGCTCCCGGGATCCCCGTCCAGAGCAGCGGTGGTGTCCACACAATCACCACAACCGTGGGTGGCGTCACGGACAATATCCCCAAAACCCAAACCACCACTTTTCACTCACGGGCGAGTAGCGCCGCTCGAGTCCCCGGGATCCGGCCATCGCTCGAGCCAACGAGCAGCAGCAGCCGTAGAGCAGCGTCAGCCGGACCCGAGCAGTGGGAGAGCGCACCGTCCCCTCCTCCGCCCGCGACACTTCCAGCTTGGGACTGGTGTGGAGGGTAAAGTGGATCAGGATGCGCAGGAGGAGGAGGAGGCTGAGGAGCATGACATTCCGGAGCTGTAGAGTGTGTGTGAAACCCTGACTGAGGTAGGGCCTGCAAAACTTGGTGTGTGAAGGACGTGTTCCGTCCCTCGCTCAGACTGGGTCCCAGCTTGCAAAATATTAACCCAGTGTGACGTCAACGAGATGTAGCGGCCTTGCCCACATGCACTTGTCCACGTGTCTGTGGTTAGGTGGACTTTGGCTGAAACAGCGTTGTTCAGGGCACGTGTGATGTTTTGTGACACGTGGTTATGCAATGCGGGGACGGCACACCGGGAGAAATAGTGGCGGCTGTGGACCGAGTAACGTGGGACAGCTGCCACCATCAGGTCGCGGAATGCTTCTGTCTCAACCAGCCTAAAAGGCAACATTTCCAGCGCAAGCAGTCGCGAAATGTTAGCATTTAGAACTGTGGCATGTGGGGTGTTGGCAGTGTATTTGCGCCTGCGTTCAAAGGTTTGCTGAATGGATAACTGAACGCTGCGCTGGGACAAGGACGTGCTTGATGATGGTGTTCTTTCTGCGTAGGCAACTGCAGGTGCAGGAGTGGAGGAGGCTTGTTCGCAGGCAGCATGGACAGGGGATTGGCTCGCATGCACAACCAGCGAAGACGTAGCAGTGACATCAGCAAGCACTGCTCCTCGACTCTGTTGTACTTCCCACAAAGTTGGGTGCTTGGCTGACATGTGCCTGATCATGCTGGTGGTGGTCAGGCTGCTAGTTTTGGTACCCCTGCTGATGCTGGCATGGCAGGTGTTGCAAATGGCCTTTTTAGAATCATCTGGAGCCAACTTAAAAAACTGCCAGTGTCAGAGTTCCGGGTTTTCCAGTTTTCTTTTGAAAGAGCTTGCCCTTTGTTAACATGGAGTTTTCTGTTCTGTTGCCCTACTTCCTGTCCATCTGTTTAAAAGCCGCCCCTAAAGCTTAGTCCAGTGCCTGAGTATACTGCTTCCTGTGTGCTCCTGCCCTGCTGCTTTTGGTTCCTGATTGTTATTCGGATCCTCTTGGAAAACAACCGACACCGACTCTGGACTTCATCTGGTATCATCTAGCTGTGCCCGGACTCCGTTTGCCGTCTTTGGTCGGCACTTCTGCCCGGTTCCTTCCGTTTAATACCACTCTGGACTCACATCACGTACGGACATTTTTGGACTTACCTATTGCCCTTTTGTGTCCCGGCTGCTGCGCATTTAGGGCTTCTGGGGTGATTGCCAGACAGTCCCTGTATAGGGGTTCGCTCTTGGTGGTCTCCCTGGGGGAGTCCGGTGCGCGGTCCCGGGAATTCCCTTTCGCTCCGTCCCTGGAAGGTATTTCCTGTATTTATGTTCTACTGTGTTTTTGTTCCATTTATGTACATATTTGCTGGTTGCATATTATAAACGTCTTGCACCAAGAACTCGTCTCTGGTTGTCATTGCCCTAACGCAATCGAAATCCTCAATACATACAATAGTATTACAGCCAGACTCGGGAAGACCTAACATTTGTACAGGCACCTTGTGTCGTGTTGTTCCGGGGAACAGTTGCCTGACGTCTGCCTGGGGCCACCACTCTGCTTCTTACTGCCTGTTGGGATGCTACGCCTCCCTCCCCCTGTGCACTGCTGTCCTCGCTCTGCATATCCTCCTGCCAGGTTGGGTCAGTTACTGGATCATCCACCACGTCGTCTTCCTCTTCCGCACCCTGCTCCTCCTCCTGACTTCCTGACAATTGTGTCTCATCATCGTCCACCCCTTGTTGAGACACGTTGCCAACTTCGTGAGAACGTGGCTGCTCAAATATTTGGGCATCTGTACATACAATCTCGTCATGGCCCACTTCAACAGGAGCTGGCGAGAGGCCAGAATTTGTGAATGGAAACGTGAACGAACAGCTCTTCCGAGTGTACAAGTGTGGGATCAGTAATGTCCGTGGACGTGTACTCGGCCTGGTGGTAGGAAGGAGGATCAGGTTCTGAAATGTGCGGTGCAGTATCACGGCTACTGACACTTGACCGTGTGGAAGACAGAGTGTTTGTGGTGGTGCCAATCTGACTGGAAGCATTATCCGCTATCCAACTAACAACCTGTTGACACTGGTCTTGGTTCAAGAGCGGTGTACTGCTGCGGTCCCCAAGAATTTGGGACAGGACGTGCGAGCGACTAGATGTGGCCCTTTGTTGTGGCGAAATTAGAGCTTGCACACAACCTCGGTCTCTGCCTGCACCACCATCACGTCCACTTCCTTGTTCGTTGACAACGCCCTTGCGCATTTTGCAATGCTGTGCTGATGTGTATTCACTAGACTTGTGCGTTATATCCAAGTTTTTGCAAAACTCACACAAATGCAGCGGAAAGCTGCCACCAACAGGCACACACGTGCGGTTTTTAAATGCAAGCACGGAGGCACTAAGAACCTAACAGGTCTCTATCCAGGGACAACGTGGAGCCTCCCAATTTTTGGCTGCCCTGCCTAAGGGCTATACTACAATAGACCCACTTCCTTCCAATGGGCACTTCAGGTTTACAGGCCCTCATGCACGTCTCTATCCAGGGACAACGTGGAGCCTCCCAATTTTTGGCTGCCCTGCCTAAGGGCTATACTACAATAGACCCACTTCCTTACAATGGGCACTTCAGGTTTACAGGCCATCATGCACGTCTCTATCCAGGGACAATGTGGAGCCTCACAATGTTTGGCTGCCCTGCCTAAGGGCTATACTATAATACACCCACTTCCTGACAATGGGCACTTCAGGTTTACAGGCCCTCATGCACGTCTCTATCCAGGGACAACGTGGAGCCTCCCAATTTTTGGCTGCCCTGCCTAAGGGCTATACTACAATAGACCCACTTCCTTCCAATGGGCACTTCAGGTTTACAGGCCATCATGCACGTCTCTATCCAGGGACAATGTGGAGCCTCCCAATTTTTGGCTGCCCTGCCTAAGGGCTATACTATAATACACCCACTTCCTGACAATGGGCACTTCAGGTTTACAGGCCATCATGCACGTCTCTATCCAGGGACAATGTGGAGCCTCCCAATTTTTGGCTGCCCTGCCTAAGGGCTATACTACAATAGACCCACTTCCTTACAATGGGCACTTCAGGTTTACAGGCCCTCATGCACGTCTGTATGCAGGGGCATTGGTGAACCTCACAATTTTGGACTGCCCTGGCAAAGGAAAATACTACAAAGACTCACTTCCTCAAAATGGGCACATTAGACTCAAGAGGCCTTCATGTACGTCTCTTCTCAGGGACATCGGAGTGCCACACAATGTTTTCACGTAAAATCTTTCATGTATTAATCTCAAAAAGTAACATACACCAGCTCTATCTCACTATTGGGTATGTGCCCTTAACATTTCCGCCATGAAAAATCATTTTGGGGTCATTTTGGAAGGTTTTCTGGTGAGTCCGTAAAAATGGCGTAAAACGCGGACAAAATTGTTCACAGCTGTGACTTTTGAGTGATAAATGCTTCAAGGGGTCTTCCCCATGCTGTTGCCATGTCATTTGAGCACTCTTCTGAGACTTTTGTGACATTTTTAGGGTTTCTCCATGCTGCCGGGGGGTCATTTCACAAAAATTCTCGGGTCTCCCATAGGATAACATTGGGCTCGTTGCTCGGGCCGAGTACACGAGTATCTTGGGAGGCTCGGCCCGAGCTTCGAGCACCCGAGCTTTTTAGTACTCGCTCATCACTAATAATAGCAGCAATTACATAGTAGGCTAATACCCAAATGCAATGGTTGAAAAGACAGTTAAATAAAAGTATCCAGTAAACAATATGTAGCGCCCCTGAGAATCAGTTGCCACTGGGGTTGTTTTCACTTACTTAAAAAACATCTAGCTATGAGTCACCACTTACACAGGAAGCCAGGCAATCTGGGGGATTCCAGGCTACCAGGGCAACAGCCACTAAGAGTCATCTCAAGGGTGGGGGCACTGAGTGAGTAAGAGAGACACAAACCTTTTTCAATTGAGTTCAGTCTGGGAACCAGAGAGAGCAAACAGCCTTAAGAGAGGAAGGAGAGCAAGGCTGGTCCTGGGGACGGGAGACTGGTGGATGTTGTCCCAGGACCAGGGGCCACAACACTGCATGGAGTCTGCAGGAATGAGACTGGAATAGGGCGAGAGGCGACCGGTGGAGATGGTGAGACAAAGGAGACATGGTAGCTGAGGTCGAGCCTAACCATTCCCACAGTGCCAGCGCAGTCGGTGTGCAGAGTCCTCGGTTGGGGAAACCTTCATGGACTCTAACAAATCTGCAGGGGTGGGGATTTCATGTCCCATCGCCCACCACCCACTTTCCCTGAGCACAGTGACATATAGCATCCGGGGTTGGGTTTACAGCCAGGCCCCATGGCGAGGACCCGCATCACCTGCATACGGGACATGACACTTAACACGGACAACGGGGTCCCCAAGTTGCTTCAAGCCACGGGGATTCACAACCAAGCGCAAGGAGGAAGGTCTCACACATTTCCATAGACACCGGTGATTGCCTCTTCCACCCAGGACTGGTTGGAGTCCATCCATGATGGTGTAAAGGGGAGCTTTAAGAACTGTGAGTAAATAGAATCTTGAACCGCAGCCCCGGTGTCGTCCTTGTCATTGCCGCCGCCCTGTGCTTTGGCGCCATCAGCCATCCCCATCGCCTCATCCTCCCTGGGGCTCACTCCCCCTGTGGGGAGCTGGACTATCTGGGCTGCGTTAACATCAACCCCGGAGGAATGCAACATCTCGCAGCGGTGGCTAATCCCTGGTCGCAAACCATGGGTGGCGCTGCAAAGCATCCTCCTTTCCCATCTAGCAGCGCTCCTGGAAGAGGAAAAGTCGCAGAAAGGGTCTGCGGTGAAGGAGGTTGGGACCCCAGTCACCGCTGTAACCGGTGACACGCTTCCCAGGAACCCTTCTCCCTCCTTCCATACCCCTTTACATCTTGCACTCGCTTGTTTGCCTATTACATGTAGCCGACGGGGCCACGGAGTGGGATCAGGCCAGTTACAGCAATCCCACAAAACCACTGGCCCGGTGACTACTAACCCCTGAGCCCGGTGGGGTGCTACATTTGGCACTGCGACCATGGTCTCGTGCCCTCAACTGCGGGTACTGGTGCCTTTAAAACTTTCCACCTGGCAGCACAAACCGGATATTGTTGTTGTGTGATTAATGGACTGTACAAGAACTGTTAGCCCGCCATTAAACATCTTCGCATGGGAAAGGAAGGTGTGTGCCATCGTGGGCGGAACCCTAAAAGAGCGCAAAATCATGGGTGGATCCCAGAAAGAGCACGAAAGAGAGCCCCACTGCCTGAAAACTTACTATAAACAAGGACTTGTTGTTAACCTGCCCCCATTGCTGATGCTGTGGCATCATCACTAGCTCCATCGGTGCCATATGTTATGCTATGCCTTCCGGGGGCTTCATGCTGCACTTTACAGGAGCATAATAGTTGCCGCAGAACACCAGGGAGCATATAATCGGACTGACTTTATTAACCCCTTCACCCCTCGGCCACTAAAACACCCTAATGACCAGGCCATTTTTTGCAATTCTGACCAGTGTCACTTTGACAGGTTATAACTCTGGAACGCTTCAACGGATCCCGGCGATTCTGACATTGTTTTTTCGTGACATATTGTACTTCATGTCAGTGTTAAATTCAGGCCAATATTTTTTGCGTTTATTTGTGAAAATTTCGGAAATTGTGCGAAAATTTTGAAAATTTCGCAATTTTAAAACTTTGAAAATTTATGCCTATAAATCTGAGAGATATGTCACACAAAATAGTTACTTAATAAAATTTTCCACATGTCTACTTTACATCAGCGCAATTTTCGAAACAAAATTTTTTATCGTTAGGAAGTTAGAAGGGGTCAAAGTTTATGAGCAATTTCTAATTTTTCCAACAAAATTTACAAACCATTATTTTTAGGGACCACATCACATTTGAGGTGACTTTGAGAGACCGAGGTGACAGAAAATACCAAAAAGTGACCCCATTCTAAAAACTGCACCCCTCATACTTTTCAAAACCACATCCAAGAAGTTTATTAACCCTCCAGGTGTTTCACAGGAACCAAAGCAATGTGGAAAGAAAAAATGAAAATTTAACTTTTTAACACAAAAATGTTACTTTAGCCATAACATTTTGCATTTTCACAAAAGAGAAAAGAGAAAATGCAACATACAATTTATTGTGCAATTTCTCCTGAGTATGCTGATACCTCATATGTGGTGGAAAGTAATTGTTTTGGCGCTTGGCGGGGCTCAGAAGAGAAGGAGTGCCATTTGACAGCAAAAGTAGTTGGAATCCTTAGCTGACGTAATGTTGCATTTGGAGACCCCCTGAGGTGCCTAAACAATGGAGATCCCCCACAAGTGACCATTTTGGAAACTAGACCCCTCAAGGAATTTATCTAGACATTTAGCGAGCCCCAAGGGTCTCCACAGAAGTTGATAATGTTGAGCCATGAATACAATTTTTTTTTTTTTACCACAAAACTGTTATTTGACCGGGTAGCTTTTTTTCACAAGGGTATCAGGAAAAATGCACCATAAAACGTATTGTGCAATTTCTCCTGAGTACGCAGATACCCCATATGTGGTGGAAAGTAATTGTTTGGGCGCATGGCGGGGCTCTGAAGAGAAGGAACACCATTTGACAGGAAAATTGGTTGGAATCATTAGCGGACGCCATGTCACGTTTGGAGACCCCCTATGGTGCCTAAACAGTGGAGCTCCCCTACAAATTACCCCATTTTGGAACTAGACCCCTCAAGGAATTTATCTAGATGTTTGGTGAGCCCCTTGTACCCCCAGGAGCTCCACAGAAGTTGATAACGTTGAACCGTGAAAATTATTTTTTTTTTACCACAAAATTTTTGCTTCAATCGGGTAGCTTTTTTTTTACAAGGGTATCCGGAAAAAATGCACCATAAAATGTATTGTGCAATTCTTCCTGAGTACGCAGATACCCCATATGTGGTGGAAATGAATTGTTTGGGTGCACAGCGGGGCTCAGAAGAAAAGGGGCGCCATTTGACTTTTCAAATGCAGACGCTGTGCAGTGATGTGCATCACTGATCTGCCGCTGCAGGACGCACGGACTGATGAGATACAAAAAGTGACCAGGGATACGGAAAAAAATAGTCACACCAAAAATTAGCCAATCCATTATGTGCATCCATGATCAGTGCTCGGCCGCTGCAGGATGCACACACGGATGAGCTGCAAAAAAACGACACAAGATACACACAAAAAAAAATAAAAATCCCGCTAAAAATTGACCACAGATGCAGATACGTTATTTGCATCACTGATCAGCGCTCGGCGGGACGCATGGACGGATGCGGTAAAAAAACGGACAGGGGATACAGAAAAAAAAATACAAAAAAAAAATTACTCACAGTACTGAGAAGATTTGCAGGAGGATCACTAACCAGAGGAACTGCAGGAGGAATAGAAGGCAGCAAGTGGACAGCTTCTTACAGGAACAGGAGCAGCAGGCAGGCCCTTGGACAGCTCATCAGATGGGCCCAGCGATGGAGGCAGATGAGATTGGGCCAGTGAAGACCTCGGACGACCCGGTGGAGGCAGGTAGGGGACGTCGGAGGGAGAGCAGATGGAGAGGGGGAGACTGGAGAAGCAGAGGCAGAATGGGACCAGAATAGAGATCGCGGCAGGGGGCAGATCGCAGCAGGGGGGCACATTGGCAGGGGTATATCGCGGCAGGGAAGCACATGGTAGGGGGCAGATCGCAGCAGGGGGGCACATTGGCAGGGGCAGATCGCGGCAGGAGGCAGATCGCAGCAGTGAAGCACATTGGCAGGGGGCAGATCGCGGCAGGGTAGCACATGGCAGGGGGCAGATCGCAGCAGGGGGGCACATTGGCAGGGGCAGATCGCGGCAGGAGGCAGATCGCAGCAGTGAAGCACATTGGCAGGGGGCAGATCGCGGCAGGGAAGCACATGGCAGGGGGCAGATCGCAGCAGGGGGGCACATTGGCAGGGGCAGATCGCGGCAAGAGGCAGATCGCAGCAGTGAAGCACATTGGCAGGTGGCAGATAGCGGCAGGGAAGCACATGGCAGGGGGTAGATCGCGGCAGGGAAGCACATGGCAGGGGGCAGATCGCGGCAGGGAAGCACATGGCAGTGGGCAGATCGCAGCAGGAGGCAGATCGCAGCAGGAGGGCACATCATGGGAGCGCGCAGGGGCCATCACGGGAGCGCGCAGGGGGTCATCACGGGAAGCGCGCAATACTCACGTGGAGCCGGAGCGGCGGTGACATCGGCGGCAGCAGCAGCAGTGGCGTGGTACCACAAGTACCAGCCAGTGCACGCTGCAGACATGTTGGGGGAGGGCTCCCCAGACCAGCACAGGCCTGGTGAGAGCGGCCATCTGCAGATCAGACAGCCCCACTGCACACTGATTGGAGCGATTGCGCGTCATAGCACGATCGCTCCAATCAGTGCTGCAGGGGCTGGGGGGCGCCGTGTTTGAGCTCCAGCTATGATCTGCTGCAGCTGCTGTGGCACCTCATAGCCGGATCTCACAGTATCGCATTAATTTAGGCATTGTTTTAGCCGAAATCAATGTGAACGATGTGGTTGGCGGTTCAGATTTGAACAGCCAATCACATCGATTGTCGATGGGGGCTGGGGATGCCACCCTCCCAGGGTCAAGCAAAGGTCCCCTGCTGTAAGAAACAGCAGGGGACATCATTTGAAAGCCGTTGCTATGGCCATGGCAATCAAATGAAGTTTTAGCAGTAAAGTTACGTCCCTGGTCGTTAAGTCACGTTAAAATAGGACGTATCTTTACTGACTGCCGTCATAAAAGGGTTAATGGACTGGACTCTTGATCTGTGGTCACTGTGGAAAAACTAGACACTATACTGAAAGGAGTCGCATAGTGTACAGAACCAGGGGGAGCCAGGATCGGCCCTCTGGTACCCCCAGCAGCGGCTCAGATGGAAGCGTGAAAATAAATGTGTTGTAGATAGTTAAATAATGCTACAGTATAATGTGCAGAATGTTTTTTTTCCTTATGCTTGACAAGCTGGATATCTAGGTCACCGTGATATGTGTGGCCAGGACTGCCTTTGTAAATAATTAGCACCGGTTTATGGCACCATGAACTCTAGTGCTAAAAAGTTTTTGATTGATGCTATCAATGTACAGATATAGAGTTAAGCTGGGGTCACACTAAACGACAGCGACAACGACGTCGCTGTTACGTCACCATTTTCTGTGACGTAGCAGCGACTTTGTAAGTCGCTGTTATGATCGCTGCTTAGCTGTCAAACACAGCGGCCGAAGCAGCGATCATAACGACACGCGTCACTGTTCTGCAACATGTGCAGAGAGCAGGGAGCCGCGCACACTGAGCTCTGGCTCCCTACTCTCCTAGCTACAGTACACATCGGGTTAATTACACGATGTGTACTGCAGCTACATGTGCAGAGAGCAGGAGCCGGCGCTGGCAGCGTGAGAGCGGCGGAGGCTGGTAACAAAGGTAAATATCGGGTAACCACCTTGGTTACCCGATGTTTACCTTGGTTACAGCTTACCGCAGCTGCCAGATGCCGGCTCCTGCTCCCTGCTCGCTTCATTTCGTCGCTCTCTCGCGGTCACACACAGTGATCTGTTCGTCACAGCGGGAGAGCGACGACCAAAAAATGAAGCTAGACATTCAGCAACGAGCGGCGACCTCACAGCAGGGGCCAGCTCGTTGCTGGATGTCACACACAGCGACAGCGACGGGACGTCGCTGCAATGTCACAGAAAATGGTGACGTAGCAGCGACGTCGTTGTCGTTGTCGCTGTGTGTGACACCACCTTTATGATGTTTTCAACGTTCAAGTGTTTGCAACAGCGCGGTTACGGATTTTTACAGTCCAGGTACACCATCACTACTAGCTGACAGAGCATTGCCTAGCTCACAAAGTATTGCCCAGCACTAGTCTGAATACAACTGTATCCACTTCTCAATTCACGGGAGTGTCTGCCAGCCGTACACTAATCCTGCAGCAGCTGTGGAGTGAATCCTCATAATCTATAGATAAACCAAATCTACAAGTGTGACCCACTGAAATTTAGCAGCTCTCTTCTTTCATAGAGGAGGTTGCTGAGTCAGATCCCCCACCCTTTCATTGTATGATGAACATATGCGTTAATAGGGTACGTTGACTGGGGTTTTCTTTAGAGGATATCCCCTTTAAGGTTTCATTGAAATAATATTTTGCTTTATTAGGAGAAAATCCAATACACTCTACACCGAGTAGGAAAATGTATCGTGGAAATTCTTTGTTCCTTCTGATCAGCAGAGCTGTTATTTATTTTTTCTTCCATATAATTTCATTAAACCTTCTGTTTCCATTGATTTTCTTTGCTTTAAATATGTGTTGCCCTCTCACATTGAAAGACTGTCGTAGACTATTATTACAGGAGCCTTTTTATTCACATAGGCCCCTTATTTCTCACAGTGTGCCACATTCTATAAATATTCCTATACGCAATTAACCATCACATTTAGCTGCTTAATCCATCTCCTTCTGAGCTTTTCACGGAACTCATATTTGGTTATCAAAAAAGACCAAGAAACAGAAAGATCGTCAACGAAACACAGGTACGGGCTTGAAGTTGGCCCAATAGAGGAGCACTCCAGAGGCGAGAATCATCCGTGCGTACGGGTCTGCGTGTAATAAATGATCTCTTCTCGTGTCAGATGTTTCTCCAGAACACTTCCTTAAAGAGTAGTTCCTTTCAATCTGGATGGTAATGAGAAGCCAGATGGTCTCCTGTTTGCTTAACACAGCACATATTATTTCTATCCGAACCGCCTGCCTTTGCGTGAACCCAGCAGGAGAGGTTTCCTGATTAAACCAAATCCTGTCAAGACGTTGAGTTAAACTGGAACATAAAAAGGTGCCTCACTATTTCAAAGTCGCACCATTTCTGCTCCACCCTGATGGGAGCTATACGGGTATAATGGAGGTATACGCCTTCCCGCATTATTCTATATTCTCACACAGCACCGCCAGCTCCCACTCTGCACTAGAAAGGCAGAAAATATTGACTTTGAGTTAGTAATTGGCAAGAAGTGGCTCACGCATACTGCCTATTCTCATATAGACCATGCAGTGTTATTATACTGCATAAAGGTGCTTGCAATAATCGGTCATTCCTGTTCAAATCTGCACATCTGTATGGAACTAGAACAGAACAGAGCGTTCACTTTTTAATTATTATTTAAAAAATTGTAAAGTCATGCAAAATTGTTTTTTTTTTACATTTAGGAAGAGATCATTTTTATTTTTTATCTTACTGTGGCTGCCCTGTAATTGAAAAACTGAAAGGAGGAACACACAATGAATATTTCCATAAGTACTTTACAGTAGAAATTCCATTGTATAACCTTGCCAATCTCTGACTGGCCAATAATTTGCATTAACTGGTATTGTTGGAAAGAATTGCGATTTATACTTTATAAGTGAAGCTAATCTGAACTGTATAGCATTATAGTGGCCCAACTGAAATAGTCAGTGTCTGCAGGGGTTGATCTGACACGTGCAGCTAGCTAAGATGCACAATAACCCATGAAGAGAGGGGCTTTGAACACTATAGAAATCACTGTATTTGCACTATTCGCTTTCAAAAACAGAGGCGTAACTATCGCAATTGTAGAGGGCGCAACCACAGCCAGCCCAGGAAATGGAGGGTGCCTGCGAATCCCAGTGCCTACTTCAGCTGGATGTTCAACCGAGGATGCAAATTAAGCTGAAGTATATTGTGCCACCAACACCCGTCGGGTCCCTGCAATAGATGCTACTGACCATTCAAAGGGGAAGTTTATACCAGGAAGGGGCCCAGGATGGGGAACATCTTTACCAGGATGAAGTACATGCAGTATATACCAGGATTGTGGACATATATAATAAGATGGGGACATATATACCAGGATGGGCCCAGCATGCAAGACATATGTGCCAAAGTGAGGGACATCCAAGATAAAGACATATCGCAGGATGCGGCCAAGGATGGGAAACATATATACCATGATGGAGGTCATATATATCCCAAAGGGGCCCAGGATAGGGAACGTACACTACAGACCCAAATTAGAGAACAATGTATGATCACTTGCTTTTCTCAGAAATAATGTAATCTACATTGATCCATATTTGAAGATTTTTTGTAAGGGGTACACCATGCCACTAGAACAGTGTTTTACAAAAGATCCAAAGTTTATCAACAAAAAACCTTTATTTTGCCCAAAACATGATAATCATAATTATAGAACAGCAATGACTGTACCACAGAGAAAGATTCTTACTACATTTCTTTAAGTAACCACAGTCACCAATCAGTAGGACGTGTACAGGCCTTTGCTTTGAATGAGTTCAGCACATATGTGGCCACAGAACATCACTAGTCTCTCACACTGCTCTGGTGTGATTTTGGTCCACTTTTCTTCAGTCTCTTCCACGGTTTTGTGACTGTTGTGGGTTTCTTGGCCATAACTTTGTCACCGAGAATTTTACAGAGGCTTTCTTTTGGGTTTAGATCAGGACTCTGGGCTGGCCATTTCATTGTTTCAATGTGTTCCGTTTCAAGGAACTGCTTTACCCGTTTTGCTGTGTGACAGAGGACATTGTCCTGCATGACATTTGCTGGATGATTGAGTGATGAATGCAAGTAATGGACCACGTGTTGTTGAAGAAAGTTGTGATACACACTTGCATTCACTCTGCCATGGAGCTGTATGAGAGGTCCAACGCCTGCTACAGAAAACATTCCCCAAACCATGACACTTCCTCGACCACCATTCACTGACTTCTTAACACACTTTGGGTTCAGTGTTTCCTCAGTTTGTCAATGAACATAATGTTTCCCATCAGACCCAAATAATTTATACTTACTTTCATCATTAAAATGAACTGTGGATTACTTCTCCTCTGTCCATGTGACGCACCTGGACTATTCAGGTCGTCACAGGGTACTGCACAAACTGTCCTACCTGTGCAATATTCAACCCCCCATGGTTCTGGGTCTCTATCCTGTAGTGTTGCCTCCATCAGCATTCACAAATCCTAGATACACTTTGCACCACACTTGTCAGGCACATCAGTGGGCTGCTTAAGCAGGAATAGGGCTGCCCACCTAGGGGTCAGACAGGGAGGTGGGAGGTGTCAAGGTCAAGTCAGAGAGGGAGGAAGTGCAGAGCAGGGCTGGCAGGAAAAGAGAAGTAGCTCCCAGTGAGAGAGGAAGCTGGGAGTTGGAGCTCCCAGGGGAGAGGAAAACTAGGTCACAGACAGTGGTCTGGACCTAGAGGAGTCGGACCCCCGGTCTCAGGGGATTGAGGCTAGGTGCCTGGAACTTGTCGAGGAGGACGGCTGGCAGCCTGGCCCTGTCATCGGTCCGGGACTGAAGGCACGATGGGGTACACGGACCCTAGGTCGGGGAGAAGCTTCAGGCAACCCGGCAATTAACCTGAGGAGAACGGGGCCTTTATGGACTGTTCCCACCAGCTCCAGAATCGGGGCACTAGCGCAACGAGGGGGATAGGGCTTTCCTAGCAAGCAGCACACTGAAATCCCAAGCATGAAACCTGAGAGCAGGCTCCTCCACTTAGCCACACTGGGGAGCGGGGCCTGGATAGCTCCAAGCTACCGGTCAACAGCGGACACTCTAAAACTTAATGCCAGGAGGCAGGGTACAGACCACCAGCAGCACTGCAGGGGACGGGACCCAGACGAGCTCCCCTTGAGCGGCAGCGGAATTCACAGACTTGATTTACCCTGTTGTCAGCGTCTGCTTCATTGCTGAGTGAGTACCCGACTGACCCCTGCACTGTGTCCCTGCATCACCATCCAGAGTCCCGGGGCCTACCCCTACCCGTGGAGGGCAACGTCACCTAGCTGCCCCACTCCATTACCCCGGGTACTCCCAACGGCAGCGTCGGTATTCCCAATTACCGCACACCACGGGTGGCGTCACAAACTATACCAAATCCCCTGTAAATACTCCATTTTACATTTGAGTCTGGCCCTTAAGCCCCCGGGTTCGGAAACCCTCGAGCCACGAACTACCACCAACCCCGGATCAGAGCGGTTCGATCCGCTGCAGGGGCGGCACATCCACACAACATACTCCTTTTAATTCTTTCTGCTGAGATGTTTGGTCACTGCAGAGTGGGCTTTCAGTCCAAATGCGCTTAAACGTTATGACACTGTATGACGAGACAGATCCTTACCCTGATCAGTGCTGAACTGGCGAGCAATGCCAGCTGCAGTGTTGAAAGGATTACCCATGGAGATTCTCCGCATTATCCTGTCCTACTTGCATTTGTCTTTCAAGGGCGACCAGCCTTCTTGGGGGACTTGAAAGGGTTTGTGATGTTGTAAAGATGCAATATTCTTGAAATCACAAATTTGGAATGACCAACTTCTTTTGCTTTGACTGGTAGGGTCACACCTTTGGCCTTCATCTGGACAACCTTCTGCCGGAGGGTTTCAGTCACTTTGGAAACACATACTAAACTATTTTTTCAAAGTCAGTGCAAACTGGAAAGTTAGGCTGTCAGTTAAATAGAGTTTGTCAGATAATTAAGCAAATTAGCACCAGGGGCCAAATTAGCACCAATAAATTGCAAATATCTGAAAGTGTCCTCTAATTTTGATCAGTGTGCTTTTACATTTATCTCATTTACATTTTTATTATGTGCTTTACAATAAATTCAATTTATGAAATGAGCTTAAAATACTGCTAGGTTACTCACGTTAGGATAAAATCACATAGGACGACACAATGACCTTAACATTTAGGAAATAGTGTTTTGTTCTCTAATTTTGATTTCCAGTGTATATACCAGGATGGGGAACATACAGCCACTGAAAAAAGTAAATATATTTCTAAAGGTACTATTGACATGAATATCTCACCAGATGTCGGTAAATGTATAAGGGAAAATATGGCATTGCATTACTGCAAAAGAGAGATATTTAGTTTATGTATTTCCCAAAGCATGTAAACCCGGACACCAACGGCAAGGTAATCTCTGTAATCCGGGAACCTAACTTAAATACCACTATCTAGGTTAAAAACATCCATGTCTGGACAAAATGCCAGCTGATCGGATCACAGTTGCATTACAGTCGGCTGACGCTCTGCTGCGAATGTGAATAGTATCATTAGCACATCACATTAAACACTCTCACATCAGAAATTATTGAATGTTCTCAGTGAGAGGAACAAAATTATAATCTTGTGATACCTTTTAATGTCAAACTAAAATATAATAAAGTGATGTTTCAAAACAAGCATTCGAGACATCTCAGGTCCCTTCATCAAGCATGGTATGACAAAATATCTGAAGAAACACAAACACAGCTGTATTCGTGCATATATTTGTGTTTCTTCAGATATTTTGTCATACCATGCCTGATGAAGAGACCTGAGATGTCTCGAAAGCTTGCTTTGTAACATCACTATATTTTATTTTAGTTTGACATTAAAAGGTATCACAAGATTATAATTTTGTTCCTCTCACTGAGAACATTCAATTTTTCAACTGGCTAACACAGTACCAAAACTTTTTCACTTGTAACTCTCACATCAGATGCATACACTATTGTGACTCCAGCTTTAGATTCATAAAATTTGCTGATACTGTAAAAATCAACTTTTAATTAGCATAAGAATCATGAAAAAAGCGCAGGAATAAAACAGCAAAAATGCTACGTGTGAACATAGCTTAGTCATTTCTCATCATATTTTCCCTTCACCTATCACTATAATATATGACATAGTAAAGAAGAAAATAAAACTACACCCATATGTAGTCATTGGTAAAAGTAAAAGTAATTGTAACATTTTACTACGTTATCTGGGCATGTGATGTGTGGGACATTGTCAGACACAATCCTTTTTCATTAATGAAGGAGGGGACTCTGAACCTCACATAGCCTGTACGGCCTCAGAAAGCCATTTTTTCCCACTATTAAGGAATGGGACATCTAGACTAGTAAAGCTTATACACTGATGATGTCACGCTGTACTCTAAGATGTACAATAGCAGTACAGCGCAGTAATGTGGGACTGAGAGGATTCCTGAAACTATCTGAGAAGGTAGTTAGCTGGTAAACCACTAGGGGGCGTAAAAGTGGAGGAAACGTATGAGCAGGGAATTCCCTAGCAGAGGTAATAATAGTCAAGCCCACCAGATGGCAGTAGAATCGTCACAAAGCCGTGTCACAACATGAGGTCTTGTAAGTACACAAGGGCAAAGTCTAAACGTAGTCAGAGGGAAGCAAATAGTCAGTAGCCAGGAAATCAGAGCCTAGAAGCGAGGGGGGAGTGGGAACACAAGACAGAATTAAGGCAAACAGATAAGGAACGAACAGGGAGACAGCGGAAGAGACACTGATGGAAACAGACAACAGAGGAGGTTAACAGGTCAGGTGAACACGGAGGTCAGGAGGGGGCAGGGCAGACAACAGGTCACTCAAGAGCAGAACACAGCAAATCCAGAAGTATCACTGGTGAAGTCCAAGAGAAACAGTGCCCTAATAAAGCAGCCTGACCTCCAGAACGAGGCAGAAAGGATTAACCCCTAACGTGACCTGCATCAGAAGTGAAACTAAAAAGGCTCAGCTCCAGCTGAGCCAGGAGTCAGTCATGACAGATGACTCTTCCATGAATCCTATATTTGTACAGATGTCTCTGAACAGTAGAACAATGTAGCACAACTCCACAGTCTGCTAAATCTTCCTGAATATTCCTGAAAGTCTTTTGCAGTCAGGCGGGAGTTCTGATTTGCCTCTCTAGCAATCCTACAAGCAGCTCTCAAAGAAATGTTGCAAACAAAAAAGAGAAATCCAGCTCCAAAATCTCGGTTAAAATCTGATGACCTTATTACAGAAAATTGCTATTAAATACAATAGGCAAAAGTTGCAAAGGTAAAAAATACATGATCCAAGAGGGCAAAAAAAGACCATGAATTAAACTCCAGAGTCTGCTAATTCTTCCTGAAGGTCTTTAGCAGTCAGACAGGGGTTCTAATTCCCTCTCTAGCAATCCTACAAGCAGCTTTCAAAGAAGTGATGCTTGGTCTTCCAGACCTTATCTTGACCTCCTATTAAATGCCATTTCTTAATTATATTTGGAACTGAAGAAAGGGCAACTTGAAAACATTTTGCTAACCTCTTTTAGCTTTCTGCTTTGTGGACCTCTACTATTTTCATTTTCAGAGTGCTAGGCAGATGCTTAGAAGCACCCATAGCTCATGTTTTTTGAAAAATGATTAGAAGAGGATCGCTTTTTATAAATCTGTGAAATGTGCATCACCTGCCCTTTCCTAATGATGATAGTGAACAAGCCATAACCCTTAAAGGCTAATTAATGTCTGAAAACTTAGTCAAAGTTATCTGAGCACCTTTTTTGTAATTTTTGAAATGTAAAAGATGAAAATCATTTATTTTTCTGCCTAAAATAGAAAGGAATTGTGTTATCTTTAACGGGAATCTGTCACCAGGTTTTGGCCACCTATTCTGAGACAAGCATAGTGTATGGGCAGAGATCCTAATTCCAGCAATGTATCACTTTCTGAGCTGCTTAGTGTAGTTTTGATAAAATCACTGTTTAATCAGCAGTAAATTATCATAAGAAAACTAATGAGCTATGTATAACTGCTAGATCTGCAAGAGAGAAAACATTGATTTTAAGAAAATGACAGCAAACAGCTGTCTCTCAGTAAGTGAGACATCGCTGGAATCAGGCTCCCTGTATCTACATTATGCTGCTCTCAGATGACAGGTAGCAATACCTGGTGACAGATTCCTTTTAACTTTATGGCTTTTATGGACCAAAGGTTTTCAAGGGATATTTAAACATCCATTAGCCTTCTAACACAGTTAACAAACACAATGTACCATTATAACACTGGAGTGGTGGTTGTTGGAAATGGGCCTCTATACACCTATGTAGATACTAACTGTTTCCAGCCAACTAACATTCGGCACGCCCATTCCTATGTAATTAACGTTGCTGGTGATTAATGAAACTAAAGTTAATAATGACAACATTCAGTAGCATTGAAGTGGTTAGATTACATGTAAAGTAAGTTGATAATTGTCGGCTAGCAACGAAAACGTGACATATAAATTGCTTAGAGTTGCACACTCACACATCTCAAGCTGAGCTGATTCAGCCAATGAGAGACAAAGGCCGCGTAATGCTAAATTGCAACTCCCAGGATTTTTCACGCCACGTTTTTTGTTGATGGTGCTGGATAAGGTGAAGTTTATGTGTGTGACGATCGGCTATGATGAAGTCACATGGAGGGGAGGGATTTAGCGAGTAACCACAAGTAATCACATCAGCTTTTATACAGCATATATATATATATATATATATACAGTTAGGTCCAGAAATATTTGGACAGTGACACAATTTTCGCGAGTTGGGCTCTGTATGCCACCACATTGGATTTGAAATGAAACCTCTACAACAGAATTCAAGTGCAGATTGTAACGTTTAATTTGAAGGTTTGAACAAAAATATCTGATAGAAATTGTAGGAATTGTACACATTTCTTTACAAACACTCCACATTTTAGGAGGTCAAAAGTAATTGGACAAATAAACCAAACCCAAACAAAATATTTTTACTTTCAATATTTTGTTGCGAATCCTTTGGAGGCAATCACTGCCTTAAGTCTGGAACCCATGGACATCACTAAACACTGGGTTTCCTCCTTCTTAATGCTTTGCCAGGCCTTTACAGCCGCAGCCTTCAGGTCTTGCTTGTTTGTGGGTCTTTCCGTCTTAAGTCTGGATTTGAGCAAGTGAAATGCATGCTCAATTGGGTTAAGATCTGGTGATTGACTTGGCCATTGCAGAATGTTCCACTTTTTTGCACTCATGAACTCCTGGGTAGCTTTGGCTGTATGCTTGGGGTCATTGTCCATCTGTACTATGAAGCGCCGTCCGATCAACTTTGCGGCATTTGGCTGAATCTGGGCTGAAAGTATATCCCGGTACACTTCAGAATTCATCCGGCTACTCTTGTCTGCTGTTATGTCATCAATAAACACAAGTGACCCAGTGCCATTGAAAGCCATGCATGCCCATGCCATCACGTTGCCTCCACCATGTTTTACAGAGGATGTGGTGTGCCTTGGATTATGCGCCGTTCCCTTTCTTCTCCAAACTTTTTTCTTCCCATCATTCTGGTACAGGTTGATCTTTGTCTCATCTGTCCATAGAATACTTTTCCAGAACTGAGCTGGCTTCATGAGGTGTTTTTCAGCAAATTTAACTCTGGTCTGTCTATTTTTGGAATTGATGAATGGTTTGCATCTAGATGTGAACCCTTTGTATTTACTTTCATGGAGTCTTCTCTTTACTGTTGACTTAGAGACAGATACACCTACTTCACTGAGAGTGTTCTGGACCTCAGTTGATATTGTGAACGGGTTCTTCTTCACCAAAGAAAGTATGCGGCGATCATCCACCACTGTTGTCATCCGTGGACGCCCAGGCCTTTTTGAGTTCCCAAGCTCACCAGTCAATTTCTTTTTTCTCAGAATGTACCCGACTGTTGATTTTGCTACTCCAAGCATGTCTGCTATCTTTCTGTTGGATTTTTTCTTTTTTTTCAGCCTCAGGATGTTCTGCTTCACCTCAATTGAGAGTTCCTTAGACCGCATGTTGTCTGGTCACAGCAACAGCTTCCAAATGCAAAACCACACACCTGTAATCAACCCCAAACCTTTTAACTACTTCATTGATTACAGGTTAACGAGGGAGACGCCTTCAGAGTTAATTGCAGCCCTTAGAGTCCCTTGTCCAATTACTTTTGGTCCCTTGAAAAAGAGGAGGCTATGCATTACAGAGCTATGATTCCTAAACCCTTTCTCCGATTTGGATGTGAAAACTCTCATATTGCAGCTGGGAGTGTGCACTTTCAGCCCATATTATATATATAATTGTATTTCTGAACATGTTTTTGGAAACAGCTAAAATAACAAAACTTGTGTCACTGTCCAAATATTTCTGGCCCTGACTATATATATATATATATATATATATATATATATATACGAGTATATGCTGTATAAAAGCATATATATATATATATATATATATATATATATATATATAAAAGTGTGAACACACCTTCCCATTCAAAGAGTTTTCTTTTTTTTCATGACTCTGAAAATTGTACATTCACAGTGAAGGCATCAAAACTATGAATTAACACATGTGGTGTCGCGGGTGGGGGACAGATCACAACCGGGGGGCTGCTCGAGGCCCTCGGATCTGGGCAGTGGCTGTGGAGTGGCAGCCGTATCCGGGGTTCGCGCAAGTGTGACAGCCTGACAAAACCAGGTAGTCACAAAAAGAGTTAATTCTCCTTGGCAGCTACAATCCCCACACAGATGTACACCAGCCAATCAGGCCCTACTCACCCCCTCCCCAGGAAAAAAGGAGGGGGCGAGAGTAGTTAAGTTCAGTTGTGCTGTAGTCTGTGAAGCACTGACAGGGAGAAGCTTGGAGCTCCCTGGAGAAGGTGTAGTCGGGGTTGGAGCCCTGGACTACCGGACTAAGTGGCAGTGATGGCCACAGGTGACGGAGATACGGTCGCGGGGATCCTGAGGCGACTGGGACAGGGTTGTAGCCCGCCGGTGTCGAGAGTTGTGACTCAGTCCGGAGGCCGTTCAAGCGGACTAGTCCAGACACGAGGGAGACAGACAGAGAGAGTGGAAAGAAGAGCCCTGGCTGTACATCTGGGTGTGGGACCCGAAGACACCTGCCAAAGGTGACCGGCCATTTGGCAAGTTGATTGACAAAACAGACTGTGTGTTTACTGGCCCTCCACATCAACACAGCCTCATCCAGCACCACAACTACCAACTGTAAGTGCTCTACTTCCTGCCTCCTAAAGACTGCTCCCTGCAACCTCTCACATTACCCTGGGCCCCGCGACTGCAACTTCCCTACCCATGGAGGGGATCCCACCTTGCTGCCCCGCTCCATTAGTCCCGGGCACGGTCTCCAGCAGCAGCGGCGGTGCCACTATCTCATCACCGCAACCCACGGGTGGTGTCACAGACAATTTTCCTTGTAAATAACCCCTTTTTCACTTGTGGGCGGCGGACCACTGCTTGAGCCCGGGTCCGGTTCCCACTCAAACCGCCACAGTAAAGCCCCGGATCTGAGCATCCCCAAGCAGCCCCTTAGCTACATTCTGGCCCCCACCCGCAACACAGCCGACCGTCGCCCACGAGTAAAAAGGGGTTATTTACAGGGAACAGAGTCTTTGTCGGTGACGCCGTGGGTTGCGGTGAGGGATGGTGACACCGCCGCTGCATTGTATGTGGGTGCCTGGGGCTGATGGTGCGGGGCAGCAAGGTGATATCCCCTCCACGGGGAGGGGAGGTGTAGTCCTGGAGCCCAAAGAATGGGGAGGGATTGCAGGGAGCAGGAAACTCACAGTTTGGTTGTTGTGGTGCTGGATGAGCTGCTGATGATTTGGATGGTAAGTAACCACACACACAGTCTGTATTGTAAACCAAATTGCCAATGGCTGGTCACCGTTGGCGGGTGTCTTTGGGTCCCACACCCAGATATACAGCCAGGGGCCCCTTTTCTTCCACACTCTCTGTCTGTCTCTTTCTTGTCTGGACTAGTCCGCTTGAATGGCCTACGGACTAGATCCCCTCTCTCGGCACCGGCAGGCTACAACCCTGTCCCGGTCGGCCTCAGGTTCCCCGCGACCGGATCTCCGTGTCTGTGGCCCTCACTGCCACCTAGTCCGGTAGTCCAGGGCTCCAACCCCGACTACCAACCTCTCCAAGGAGCTCCAACTCCCTCCTGTCAGCTCTTCACTTACTACAGCTCAAACTGAAACTAAAACTCTGCTCTGACACTTCCTAAGCTTTTTCGATCCCTCCCATTTTCCTGGGGAGGAGGTGAGTAGGGCCTGATTGACTGGTGTATATCTGTGTGGGGACTGTTTTAGTGCCAAGGAGGAGAATGGCGTGCACTTTAGTGGATTTGTGCAGGCTTTGTGACAACCTGGTTTTGCCAGGGCGTCACAGTGGCATGAAATACTTAACAAAAAAGTGTGAAACAACTGAAAATATGTTTTATATTCTAGGTTCTTCAAAGTAGCCACCTTTTGCTTTGATTACTGCTTTGCACACTATTGGCATTCTCTTGATTAGCTTCAAGAGGTAGTCACCGGAAATGGTTTTCACTTCACAGGTGTGCCCTGTCAGGTTTAATAAGTGGAATTTCTTGCCTTATAAATGGGGTTGGGACCATCAGTTGTGTTGTGCAGAAGTCTGGTGGATACACAGCTGATAGTTCTACTGAATAGACTGTTAGAAATTGTATTATGGCAAGATAAAAGCAGCTACCCTGTTTCCCCGAAAATAAGACACTGTCTTATATTTTTTTTTTGCCCTGAAAAAAGCGCTAGGTCTTATTTTAGGGGGGATGTCTTATTCTCGAGGAGACAAGTTAGTAAGTTTACCCCCCACAAAAAGCAGACCCCCCCTCCCAGGATCATCATACTTACTGGCCCAGGGCGTCTCTATGGCTCCCATATCCTCTTGTGATCTCCCAGCAGGTACGCTGCATGCCTCTCCTGCGTCTGGCCGACATCAGATCACACACACACACACATCACTTCTCCTTGTGATCTCCCTGCAGCTGTGCTCCCCTGCATCTGGCCGACATTCACACATCAGAACAGTCACACATCAGAACAGTCACACATCAGACAGCAAACACACACACACATCACTTCTCTCTGTGATCTCCCTGCAGCTGTGCTCCCCTGCATCTGGCCGACATTCACACATCAGAACAGTCACACATTAGACAGCAAACACACACACACACCACTTCTCCTGTGCCCTCCTGTGGGCAGTCCCAGCAGCTGTGCTCCATGCCGTCCTCCTCTGCCTCCTGCCGACACTTACAGATCCGATCGCATACATTGACACACATACACACATCAGACAGCATACATGCATACATCCGGTCGCATACACTCACACACACTCACGATATTGCACATACACGTTCACACACTCACAACATCCGGAGATACCACATGCTTCCGCCATGTCATCCTTGGCAGGTCCTGGAAGATCACTGCACGCACAGTATCGCCGCCGAGAAGCAAGCGATATCGCTGGATGTTGTGAGTGTGTGGATGCGATCTGATGTGTGTGTGTGTGTGTGTGCGTGTGTGTGTGTGTTCCGCCGCAGGACCTTGATGCGCTCATCTGTTCCCGGTCGGCGTCTGGTAAGCATGATCGGGGGTCTTCTTTCTTCTGTTTTCTCTCTTCTGGGGGTACCCGCTATCTATAATGAAGTGTCCTGCAGTGTCTTTAAGGTGGCTTTACATGCTACGAGATCTCGTTGGGGTCACGGAATTTGTGACGCACATCCGGCCGCGTTAGCGATGTCGTTGCGTGTGACACCTATTAGCGATTTTGAATCGTTGAAAAAACGTTCAAAATCGCTAATCGGTGACATGCCCCCCTCTTCCCAATTATCGTTGCTGCTGTAGTAATGATGTTCTTCCTCATTTCTGCGGCAGCACATATCGCTACATGTGACACCGCAGGAACGAGGAACCTCTCCTTACCTGCGTCCTGCCAGCAATGAGGGACGAAGGAGGTGGGCGGGATGTTTGTCCCGCTCATCTTCGCCCCTCCGCTTCTATTGGGCGGCAGTTCAGTGACGCTGCTGTGATGTCGCTGTGACGCTAAACAAACCGCCCTCTTAGAAAGGAGGCAGTTCAGCAGTCACAGCAACGTCGCAAAGCAGGTATGTGCGTGTGACGCTTCTGTAGCGATAATGTTTGCTACGGCAGCGATTAACACATATCGGCCATACGATGGGAGTGGGTGCTATCACGCTCAAGATCGCTTGCATCGGCTATCTATGTTGCAGCATGTAAAGCCCGCTTAACTCTTTCACCGCTGCATAACACTTCATTATTGACCGCGGCTAGGTCTTATTTTCAGGGGATGTCTGATATTAAAGCTTCCCTGAAAACTCCTAGTAGGTCTTATTTTCGGGGGAGGTCTTATTTTCGGGGAAACACGGTAATTAAAGAAAAACAAGTGGCCATCATTACTTTAAGAAATTCAGGTCAGTCAGTCCAAAAAATTGGGAAAACTTTGAAAGTGTCCCCAAGTGAAGTGGCAAAAACCATCAAACGCTACAAAGAAACTGGCTCACATGAATAGAAAATATAGTCAAGACATTGACGAGGTTAGAAATCATGATTTTTACTTGAAATAATAGTTTTCTCCTTCAAACTTTGCTTTCGTCACAGAATGCTCATTTGCAGCAATTCCAGCTTTGCAGACCTTTGGCATTCTAGCTGTTAATTTGCTGAGGTAATCTGTAGATATTTGACCCCATGCTTCCAGAAACCCCTCACACAAGTTGGATTGGCTTGATGGGCACTTTCTGCATACTGTATAGTCAAGCTGCTCCCACAACAGCTCAATAGGGTTGAGACCTGGTGACTGGGCTGGCCACTCCATTACAGATAGAATACCAGCTGCCTGCTTCTTCCCTAAATAGTTCATGCATTGTTGTAGGATGAAATTGGCTCCAATCAAGCGCTGTCCACAGGGTATGGCATGGCGTTGCAAAATAGAGAGATAACCTTCCTTATTCAAAATCCCTTTTACATTGTACATATCTCCAACTTTACCAGCATCAAAGCAACCCCAGACCACTACATTACCTCCACCATGCTTGGCAGATGACGTCAGGCACTCTTCCAGCATCTTTTCAGTAGTTTTGTGTCTCACAAATGTTATGCTGTGTGATCCAAACACATCAAACTTCGATTCGTCTGTCCATAACACTTTTGTCCAATCTTCCACTGTCCAATGTCTGTGTTCTTTTGCCCATATTAATCTTTTCCTTTTATTAGCCAGTCTTAGATAGGACTTTTTCTTTGCCACTCTGCCCTGAAGACCAGAATCCTCTTCACTGTAGACGTTGACACTGGCGTTTTGCGGGTACTATTTAAAGAAGCAGCCAGTTGAAGACTCATGAGGCGTCGATTTCTCAACCTAGAGACTCTAATGTACTTGTCTTGTTGCTCAGTTGTGCAGCGGGGCTTCCCACTTCTCTTAACACTCTGGTTAGAGCCTGTTTGTGCTCTCCTCTGAAGGGAGTAGTACACACCATTGTAGGAAATCTTCAGTTTCAAAAAAAGCTCATCATAGGACATTTAGTATAAATTCATAGAAAAAACTCACCAAAAATAAAGCCAAACCATAAACTGGTCAGATAGTAGCAAAAGCACATGCAAGATGCATACGGTCCCCCCATGATAAAGGTTGAAAGATCACAGGTGCAGAATGCCTTTAAAACAACCACCCCCAGCCTATTATAACAGAAGGGGGAGGCTGCTGGCAAAAAACTGCACAAAAATAAGATCTAATATAGGGCGTCAGTCACACAGATACGTGCAATGCAATGCACAGTGTCCAGGCAAAGCCTATTGATCACGCCCTTCTATTAGATCAGGCGGGCTGCCTAGCACCTAGGTGCACTGGCACAGTGGACAGACATACCAGGAGACCGGCTGCATCCTGCAAAACTGTGCGATAATAAATGATAAAATTGATTATAAATGTGAGGTATTGGTCATATTTTGGCCATAATATATAAGCTCATAACCCATACGTCAAGGGTCCCCACGCTTACGAGTCCCTAACCACATCAAAAAAAGCTCATCATAGGACATTAGAAAAAAATTGCATTGCACGTATCTGTGTGACTGACGCCCTATATTAGATCTTATTTGTGTGCAGTATTTTGCCAGCAGCCTCCCCCTCCTGTTATAATAGGCTGGGGGTGGTTGTTTTAAAGGCAATCTGCACCTGTGATCTTTCAACCTTTATCATGGGGGGACCGTATGCATCTTGCATGTGCTTTTGCTACTATCTGACCAGTTTATGGTTTGGCTTTATTTTTGGTGAGTTTTTTCTATGAATTGAAATCTTCAGTTTCTTGGCAATTTCCCGCATGGAATATTCTTCATTTCTAAGAACAAGAATAGACTGTCGAGTTTCACATGAAAGTTCTCTTTTTCTGGCCATTTTGAGAGTTTAATGGAACCATCAAATGTAATGCTCCAGATTCTCAACTAGCTCAAAGGAAGGTCAGTTTTATAGCTTTTCCAATCAGCAAAACTGTTTTCAGCTGTGCTAACATACTTGCACAAGGGTTTTTAAGGGATTTCTAAACCTCCATTAGCTTTCTAACACAGTTAGCAAACACAATATAAATAAATAAAAATAAATCTTTGTTTTTATATAGCACTAACATATTCCGCAGCGCTTTACATACATCAGGAACACTGTCCCCATTGGGGCTCACAATCTAAATTCCCTGTCTGTATGTTGTTGTTTTTTTGGAGTACCATTAGAACACTGTAGTGGTGGTTGTTGGAAATGGACCTCTATACACCTATGTAGATATTGCATTCAAAATCAGACATTTTAAGTTAAAATAGTCATTTACAACATTAACAATGTATAGAGTGTATTTCTGTTTAATTGAATGTTTGCTTCACTGAAAAAAAAAGTGCTTTTCTTTCAAAAGTAAGGAACTATTCAAGTGACCCTAAACTTTTGAACTGTAGTGGTGTATATATATATATATATATATATATATATATATATATATATATATATATATATATATATATATTCTGTAAAGTAGAAATTGTTTGAGTTTACTTACTGGAGATAAACTAAACATCAGCAACAACATCGTATATCATTTTTACAGTCACATAGTTCAAGAAGTTATCCACTACCCTAACAAATTTAATTTTTTAGTCATCAATCGTGCTATTACGTACCACTTACTGTATCTTTATTATAGTAATAAACCTTTTATCATGCAGATAGCATCACCTGGTGTCTGCGAGCAGCAGCTCTGATGTTTACATAGATCACTTCCATGATGCATTGCAGTTGCCTGTGATCCAGCAATCACAGGCAACCATGGTACAAGTTTGTAGTTTGTTATCAAATTGATGTGTAGGTCTATAAAACAGATACAGAGGCAAAGCATCAGACATTTTTTAAAACCAAGACTGTTTGAGAATTTTCCTTATTTTCCTCATTTTAAAAGCTTAGAAGCAATATATAGTTTCAAGGCGACGTATAGTCTTTTACGTTACAACCTCAACCCATATCATATTTGATTTTAAATAATACAGGCTTCTTTTCGGCTTATAGGTAATGCAAGGATAGCAAGCTGCAATAATTAGTAGAAAATTACTAGTCATACAATTACCTCCTATAATCACTAAATTGACCTAAAAGCATTTTTCTACACTTACTATATGAAAATACATACATTTCTAGTGTAATGTACAATGACGATATGGCATTATCTTAATGGATTATGCAAATGTATTCAAAATTCAGTAAAATAAAATTACATATTTGGTTGACCTCGGTAGAAATTGCATGCGATCTAGGCATCGGATAAGGTCATAGTCAATGTTCCAGTGCACACTGAGGATTAGTTACATTTCTTACTGGGTCACTCAAGCAATATAATAATGACTTTTTAGCAGTGAAATGATCACACATGCATAGCAGTTCAGGGTGACTAACACACCAAGGGTCTGGAATTCTACTTTCCATCAATCTCATTTTAATTACATCCTATAAATTGGAGTTCACAGTCAATTTAATAGAAGGAGGAAATTGACAAAACAAGGTTACGAAAGGACAGTCTTGGAGAGCATTTGAATATGACACTTTAATATTCGTGACTAAGTGACAATCTGGTGTCTAATATTATTGCATTTATCTTCCAAAATAATATTAATTTATTCGTCTTTAATATTGAAATTCAGATTTAAATATGTTAAATTAAAGTAGACATTCCTAGTCTTATCTATCCATCTATCTATCTATCTATCTATCTATCTATCTATCTATCTATCTTTCTATCTATCTATCTATCTATCTATCTATCATGGCATGCTAAAGTTTGGGCAATCCTGGTCAAAATTACTGTTATTGTGAACAGTAAAGCAAGTTGAAAATTAAATGATCCCTAAAAAGCATAAAGTTAAGATGACACATTTCCTTTATATTTAAAGCAAAAACAAAATAAAAAAAATGTAAATAAAAAAAAAATATATATATATATATATATATATATATATATATATATATATATATATATATTTATATATATTTTACATTTTAAAAAATACAAAAAGAAAATGGGCAGATGCAAAACTTTAGACACCCTTAGAGATTTGTGTGTTCATATAACTTTGACCAAGATTTCAGACCTTAATTAGTCTGTTAGGGTTATGGCTTGTTCACTATCATTGTTAGGAAATGCCAGATGATGCAAATTTTAGAGCTCTATAAAAAGCCAGCCTCCTATATCCTTGTGCCAAAAAATAAAATACCAGCAATAGCTTCTTCTAAGCAGCTGCCTAGCACTCTGAAAATAAAAATTCAAGTTGCCCCTTCCTCAGTTTGAAATGTAATTATCAAATGGCAGTTACCAAGAACAGTAGAGGTCAAGATGAGGTCTGGAAGACAAAGCAAAATTTCTGTGAGAGCTGCTCATAGGATTGCTAGAGAGGAAAATCAGAACCCCTGCATGACTGCAAAAGACCTTAAGAAGAATTAGCAAACTCTGGAGTTGTGGCACAATGTTCTAATTTTCAGAGAAACCTGCACGTATATGGCTTCATGAAGGGGTCATCAGAAGAAAATCTCTCCTGCATCCTCACAATAAAATTCAGCAGCAGAAGTATGCAAAAGAACATCTAAGAAATGATTTATTTTAGAAAAAAATCGTGTGGACCGATGATGTTAAAATACAACTCTCTGGTCACAATGATCAAAGATATGTGTAAAGAAAATAAGGCACGGAATTCAGAAAAACAACATATAACTAACCATTAAGCATGGGGGTGGATGAGTCATGCTTTGAGGTTGTATTGCAGCCAATGGCATGGGGAACATTTCACGGGTAGCGGGAAGAATGATTTCAATGAAATGTCAACAATTTGATGCAAACATAACAAAATCTGTAAAAAACAAAGCTGAAGTTGAAAAGAGGATGACTTCAACAAATAGATAATGATCCTAAACACACGTCAAACTCCATAATAGTCTACTTAAAAAGCACAAGCTGAAGGTTTAGCAATGGCCATCACAGTCCCCTGATCTGATCATTATTGAAAATCTATAGCTAGAACTCAAAAGAGCAGGGCATGCAAGGCGAGCCAGGAATCTCACAGAACTGGAAGACTTTTCCAAGGGAGAATTAATGAAAATCCATTAAACAAGAATTGTGAGACTCTTAGCTGACTACAAACAGTGTTTACAAGCTGTGATACTTGCCAAAGGGGGTGCTACTAGGTACTCACCATGTAGGGTGCAAAAACTTTTGCATCTGCTCATTTTCCTTGTTTATTTAAAAATGTAAATGATGACAATATAAATATTTTTCTGCCTAAAATACAAAAGAATTATGTCATGTTTAACTTTATGCCTTTTTAGAGATCTTTTCATCTTCATCTTGCTTACAGTAATTTTCAGCAGCGGTACCCAAGAAAAAAGTGTAGGGATTCCATTTGCATTGAATAAATTCAGTGCTTATTGAATAGATTTGTAAGAGGTTAGAAAAAAAAAATATTACAGTCCCTCCTCCATGGACCTCCTCATACAGTGCCTTGCGAAAGTATTTGGTCCCCTTGAATTTTTCAACCTTTTCCCACGTTTCAGGCTTCAAACATAAAGGCAGAAATTTTCATGCTATGGTTAAAAATCAACAAGTGGGACACAATTGTGAAGTTGAACAAAATTTATTGCTTATATTAAATTTTATAAAAAATAAATAAACTGAAAATTGGGGCGTGCAATATTTTTCGTCCCCTGTAAGTTAATACTTTGTAGCGCCACCTTTTGCTGCGATTACAGCTGCAGTCACTTGGGGTATGTGTCTATCAGTCTTGCACATTGAGAGACTGAAATTCTTGCCCATTCTTCCTTTGTAAACAGCTGGAGCTGAGTGAGGTTGGATGGAGAGCGTTTGTAAACAGCAGTTTTAAGCTCTTTCCACAGATTCTCGATTGGATTCTGGTCTGGACTTTGGCTTGGCCATTTTAACACCTGGATACGTTTATTTGTGAACCATTCCATTGTAGATTTTGCTTTATGTTTGGGATCATTGTCTTGTCGGAAGACAAATCTCCGTCCCACTCTCAGGTCTTTTGCAGACTTCAACAGGTTTTCTTCAAGAATGGTCCTGTATCTGCTCCATCCATCTTCCCATCAATTTTAACCATCTTCCTTGTCCCTGCTTAAGAAAAGCCGACCCAAACCATGATGCTGCCACCACTGTGTTTGGCAGTGGGGATGGTGTATTCAGGGGGATTAACTGTGTTGCTTTTATGCCAAATATATCGTTTGGCATTGTGCCGAAAAAAAAAATCGATTTTGGTTTCATCTGATCAGAGCACCTTCTTCCAAATGTTTGATGTGTCTCTCACGTGGCTTGTGGCAAACTTTAAACAAAACGTTTTATGGATATCTTTGAGAAATGGCTTTCTTGTTGCCACTCTTCCATAAAGGCCAGATTTGTGCAGTGTACGACCGATTGCTGTCCTATGTACAGACTCTTCCACCTCAGCTGTAGATCTCTGCAGTTCATCCAGAGTGATCATGGGCCTCTTGGCTTCATCTCTGATCAGTCTTCTCCTTGTTTGAGATTACATTTCTGAGGGGCGGCCGGGTCTTGGTAGATTTGCAGTGGTGTGATACTCATTCCATTTCAATATGATCCCTGCAAATATGAGCACTTTTCCACAACAGTGTCACGGACCTGCCTGTTGTGTTCCTTGGTCTTCAAGATGCTATCTGCGCTTTAAACAGAACACTGAGACTATCACAGAGCAGGTGCATTTATACAGAGACTTGATTACACACAGGTGGATTATATTGATTACCATCAGTCATTTAGGACAACATTGGATCATTCAGAGATCCTCAATGAACTTCTGTAGTGAGTTTGCTGCACTGAAAGTAAAGGGGACGAATAATATTGCACGCACCAATTTTCAGTTTATTATTTTTTACAAAAGTTTAAAATAAGCAATAAATTTCGTTCAACTTCACAATTGTGTCCCACTTGTTCATTCTTCACCATAACATTTACATTTTTTATCTTTATGTTTGAAGCCTGAAATGTGGGAAAACGTTTAAAAATTCAAAGGGGGCCGAATACTTTCGCAAGGCACTGTATCTTTCCAGCTGCTGGTAGTGGTCCAACTGGCTCTTCTATCTTCCATCCGGTTGGGATTGCCCTTCACTAGACTCCATTCCATCAGGTAGGGAGGGACATGTCAGTCAATGACGTGTGTTGTGCCCCCTTTACTGCATGCGCTGTAGTGCATATGTAGCACCCCTGAGACTGGGTGTTACAGGGTATTATATTGTGGCAGACAAGCACCGTCTTTGAGGGACACTTGCTGCCACATGTGCAGCTGAACATCAGAACAGCGATTGTGCCTTTAAACTCCTGATGAACCCCAATACATACTAATGGGGGGAAACGCGTCGAGTTTTCTTTTGGACTCATTGCGGACTGTATTTATGTGGAAAAGCTGCCGTGAGAATGTTTAAGATAAGTGACCATCTTGAATAATTATTTAAATATCTAAACTGCCTATATCTGAACTAGTGAGGGAGTTTAGGGGCAGCTTCCAAGGGCTAGCCGCCGTGGAATGGGGGCACCTATTTAACTTTAGGGTGCGTGTAACGTAAGTTATATCTCCATTGACAGGTAGCGGACAGACTGATGTAGGGTGTATTTAGACTTTTTTGCCCTAATCTAGATAGACAGTATTGAGATTTCCACAATAACCCCGCATATGAAGAGGTCCCCAATTGTGGCCTCATGAGTTTTCTTTTGGACTCATTTGCGGACTGTATTTATGTGGAAAAGCTGCCGTGAGAATGTTTAAGATAAGTGACTATTTGAATAATTATTTAAATATCTAAACTGCCTATATCTGTACTAGTGAGGGAGTTTAGGGGCAGCTTCCAAGGGCTAGCCGCCGTGGAATGGGGGCACCTTTTTAACTTTAGGGTGCGTGTAACGTAAGTTATATCTCCATTGACAGGTAGCGGACACACTGATGTAGGGTGTATTTAGACTTTTTTGCCCTAATCTAGATAGACAGTACCGAGATTTCCACAATAACTCCGCATATAAGGAGGTCCCCAATTGTGGCCTCATCGTGTCCGAATTTTTGTTTTTGTTGGTTGTGTGTATTCACTCACGGTGTGGGATAATTTTGTATTTTTAAACTTATCTAATAAAAATTGATGTTTTAAATATTTAATGAAGGTAGGATTGCTAGTAAAAAAAAAGCCTGGGACTGGTAGTCATGTGGCATGGAGGAGAAGAGGGTTATAGAGGGGAAGATGTGATTGCCCCATTGGAACCAGTGCAGCTTCGAGTGGCAGAGAAGTGGGTCCCAAGAACTCCAGAGACCAGGAGGGGACCACCACACGAGCGCACAAGGAGAAAGCCCACAGGCTGCTCTGTGCCGCCCCTGCATTAGTCGAACTGCTCGGATCCAGGGTTGCTGTGGCTCGAGGGTCTCCAGACCCGGGGTCTTGCGGCCACTTCAAATGTAAAGGGGGGGTTATTCACAAGGAAGAGCTCGTGACGTCACCCGTGGTTCGCGGTAAGGGGAGTACTGCCACTGCCGATGGGAGTACCTGGGGGAGATGGAGTGGGGCAGACAGATGGTGATCCCTCCATGGGTAGGGGAGACCCCGGGACTCTTGAAGATAGGTGGAGGATAGCTTTGTGCAGGCTATGCAGGCAGGCAAGATGTAGGGCGTGCAGTGTACTCACTCAGGTGGTTTAGACGTTGGTGCAACCATTAAGCAGACTCTGACACAAGTAAACCAAGTCTCTGGGTGCCGCTGCCACTCGGGGTAACTCGTCCGGGTATCCGTTCCCGATGGTATTGCTTAGTGGTCCGGAGCCTGCCTCCATGCCCAATTTTGTAAATTTTCCTAAGTGACCCTTCGGCCTGAAGCTGTCAGGGTCCTGCTCCCTATAATGGTATAGTGGAGCTGTGCTCTCGATGGCTGATTTCTGTAGGCCACATAAGCTGGAAAGCCCTAACCCCCTCGTTGTGTTGGTGCCTTCGATCTCTGAGCTCTTGGGGAAAGTTCATAAAGAGACTATCCTCCACAGGTGAATTATCAGGTTGCGTAAAGCTACTCCCTGATGTGGGGTCCTGTACCCTGCCGTGCTCGATACTGGTCTGATTACTGGACTTTCCGGTGCCGACCATTCTCCAAAACTAAGTCAGTACACCCTTCTCCAATACCCTGTGACCGGGTCTCTGACTCCTCTGGTCCCAGACCACCGTCTGCGACACAACCAAGGACACACAGGGAGCTCCAACTCCTTCAGCTCCTTACTCTCTGAGGGCTCCTCTAAGGGAGGCTTCCGAAATGCCGTTGGGGTCACGTCGTTAGTGACGCACATCCGGCGCCGGTAGCGACATCGCAACGTGTAAATCCTAGGTGCGACGATAAACAATAGCAAAAGCGTCGAAAATCGGTGATCTGTGTAGCGTTATTCATTTTCATAATGTTGGGTCGACCGCAGGTACGATGTTGTTTGTCGTTCCTGCAGCTCCACACATCGCTGTGTGTAAACCGCAGGAACGACAAAAATCTCCTTACCTGCGTCCCGACGGCAATGCGGAAGGGAGAAGGTGGGCGGGATGTTATGTCTCACTCATCTCCGCCCCTCCGCTTCTATTGGCCGGCCGATTAGTGACGTCGTGGTGACGTCGCTGTGACACCGAACGCACTTCCCCCTTGAAGGAGGGATAGTTTGGCAGTCACAGTGATGTCGCCGACAAGGCCAGCGTCACCACCCGGCATACCCGGGCAAATGCCGGAGCCCTGGACAGCCGGGGGGGGCTCATTCGTGAGTTCTGGGAACCACAGTCCTCTGCAGGAAACTGCGGGTGGTGTCCCTTTAAGGCACGCTGTCCACAGTGTTCCCTGTAAACTCCTTGTCTGAACTTAATCTGTGGGCGGAGCTATCACACTGCGTCCTGCTCCAGTCACTGTCCCACAAATGAAGACAAGGAACAGTGCCAGCCAGCGACCCCCAGCACAACGCTGCCCTCCAGCGCTGTGTGGACCCCCTCTCCACAGTGATTTGAGTGATGGTTAGGATTTGAGTGCTGATGGAAGCAATACCAGTGTGTAGGAACTCAGAACCATGGAGGGTGAGTTCTGCACCATAAGAGAAAGGGGTGCAGTTCCCTGTGACACCCTGATAGAGTCAGGGGCGTCACACTCTACCATACTGTAACCTCTGCCCTGCCTGGGAATGACCAGAGTCATTGCAGTAAAGAAAGAACTGTCAGTAAACAAAATCTGAAACCCGCAACCCAGTGACTCTGACTCCATTTGTCGTTGTGATTCCCAGTTACCCGTTCTCCCTCCAGGGGGGTGCTCCGCCTGTGCGGAGCGATATCATCCCGGCTGCACCCCAACATCTCCCCTGGCGAGGTACCATGCAGCGGCTGCCTTATTCCTGGCCGCACACCACAGGTGGCATAGTCGACATCATCCATTTCACTCCTAGAGGAGGAAAGGTCGGAGGAAGGGGCCGCAGCGGAGGAGGCCGGGGCCCCAGTCACCACCGTAACCGGTGACTATCTCTCTAGGAACAATCTTTGCTAGCCTCCCTTTACTGTGCACCACGGGGCCACGAAACTGGGTCAGGCCTCGACTTCTACAAACCACTGGCCCGGTGACAGGTATAGAAGGTACGGACAAAAGCTCCTATCTTGAGCTCCGTGAGGTGTCACACATATCACAGATGCAATGAGTCCCACATGATAGTATGGGACCTAATGAATGGAACATGTGATGGAAGAAGATAGAAAACTGAAGATAAGAGACAGAACATAGAACAGCCGACCAGAGGATCAGTGACAGAAAAGGTCAAGGAGAGGGGACTGGAGTATAAGATTTTTCTTATTAACAATTGCTATTATAAATCTTGCAAAATCAACGAGCCCCCACCATCACCAGCATTCATTCAAAGCTGTTCTCAGTTCTTACTGTCCACGTGCTTATTCAAATGCAATGCTATTTCTATGTGTAAATATAATGATACCAGTGAAGACTGCAGAACAAACTACTGATTGCTGAATGTGTTATAGCAGAACTTGTGCTGAACTCTGTATTTCTACTACTCAACAGAATTGTCAGTCAAGGAGGAGATTCCGCCCTTTCAGCAACCAGGAAGAGAGGAAACTGTGCTGTTCAATAGGCAACTTCAGAATACCCCTTAAATACTAGTAGCAGTGTGGCACCCTGGACAAGCCAGGTCGTCACAGAACAACACCAACACACCCCACACTCCCGGTCAGGCACACCGAAGTCAGACGAAAACCCTTGTTGCCTTCCTCCAGGGGCTGATGTCCACACCAGGGGGTGGGCCAGGCGGTTGGTCCCGCCCACCGAGGAGTTCACAGTCCTGGAGGCGGGAAAAGAGCAGATGAGTTTTGAAGTGAAAGTGAGAGGAGTGAAGTGGCAGTTGAGGAGCCTGAAGTTGGTCCGGGTGTGTGACCTGGACGGATCAGCAAGGTTGGCAGACGGTGGTGGCCGTCTGCAGGAGAGGCTTATAGTAGCTACCCGTAAGGAACGTGGACGGGCGATGGCCCGGCGGTACCAGACTGGTACGCAAAGAGAAGTCAGCACCATCCGGCAGGGGCTTACGGACCCCGGCAAGGCTAGGAGTCGCCATGAATTTGCCAAATCTGTTAGCGAAGGGAACCTCCTGGGTTGCCCAGCAGCCAAGTCCCGACAGAAGGCAACAGTCCAACCGAGAGAGAGAAACACAGTCACCGCCAAGGCTAAAGTTCCCAGGGCCAGAGCCTGCGGGCAAAAAGGGCTCCTTCAGCAACCTTCAAGCTGGGGAGCGGGTTACCGGTGGGAACCCATTGGAACCGTTACACTACACAGGTGCAGGGAAAGGCAGTCACCATCAACCTGCCGGGAGGAGAAACACCGCAGCCATCTGTGGGACCCGTCCATCCAGCCGTTTGTTTTACCGGAGACTCTGTGTACATCATTGGCTGAGTGCGGCACAGCGCTGCCCCCGCGACCCTGCACCTCACCAGGCCCCGTAACCCGCCTGGCATCCATCCCTACCCCCTCACCGGGCCCCGGGACAACCAACCCCCTACCCACGGAGGGGAGAACTAACATCCAGGCTGCTCCCTGTCATCGCTCCCGGGATCCCCGTCCAGAGCAGCGGTGGTGTCACCAATCTCACCACAACCGTGGGTGGCGTCACGGACAATATCAAATCCCATCAATCAATCCCCCCCCTTTTCACTCACGGGCGAGGAACGCCGCTCGAGTCCCCGGGATCCGGCCCACCGCTTGAGCCACCACCGAGCCGCAGCAGCAGCAGCCGAACCCGAGCAGTGGGAGAGCGTAGCGTCCCCTCCTCTGTCCGCGGCAACTTGGCGTCACGAACAGGATCTTACCACTCTGCCGTCTGGTAGAGGTGCGCCTTGTGACCGCCGGAGGTGTCCGGCCGAAAAATTTGAGAAGCCGCCATCTTGGGCACGAAAAATTCCCGCTGGAGCGTCTCCTCGAGCAGTGGAGGCGTGAAGGCCAAAACCCCGCCCCTGTAGAGGAGGAGCCGGAAAGAGACTAAGGGGGACACGGATGAAGAGATGGCGGCGTCCTCGAATTGGAGCGCGGGAGTACCCGCTACCGGAGCGTCCAAGCTCTGGGGGAACCGAGAAGGAGTAGCCTTTGAAGACTGCGGCCCAGGTGAGCTCCCCGCCGGGACCGCTGCATGGTTGGAACGGGAGCTGGGCCGGTTCTGCTTTGAAGGTGAGGGCACAGAGCCTGCAGCAGCTGCTGGACTGGAAGGCGGAGATGCGCAGGATGGTTGCCGTAGTGGGGGCCCGTGAGCAAGGTGCCGCTGCGGCCGTGCCGCGTCGCAACCAGTCCACCCAAACCCCAGAACCAGCCCTTATTGCATGGGAGCCGGGGGCCGGCACCGCAGCCGGAGGTCCAGAGAGAATGTCCCTGATGGAGGAGGGGGTTCCGACCACGCTGCCCCCGCCACCGTTCTTAACGGCCGTCAGTGGTTCTGGACTAAACTGCCTGTGGAAGGAGAACCCGATGTACCGACTGGTCCCCGAGTGGGCCGACCCCCTGCGGTGGTAGCCGCTCCAAAGTCAGCGGAGTCCCATTGCAAGTTGTCCCCATTGGGACCACCAGAGTACCGTTTTTCAAGTTTTGAAAATGATAAGTAAATAATTACCGAAGTTTACCTGATTTCAAACCTGATTAGAACCGGTCGTTGCCGGCGGCTGTTGTCCCCGTGGGGACTGTTTACATGTATGCGTAGAAACTACTACGGACAAGCCCGAGAACTGGCAGGGCAACCACGAACTTGTGGTTTGTAAATAAAAATGTTTTTCTATGGCTTTACCGTTGCCGCCTCCGGAGAGGCTGATTTGGAGGATGGGCCTGGAGGGAAGTGATGGCCCAGGCTCGCCACCACCGTAACCGGTGGCGATCCCCCGGGGGTTTCAGGGGTTCCCCATGGACGTGTGTCCCCTGAAAAGGACAGAACCCGCTCGGGTAATTTGTGCTGGACTGGGGTCAAGGGGTGCTGCCCATTTGCTTAGGGGCAGCATCAGGGCCAGGTTGCTTGGGTGGGAGAGAGCGGAAGCTGAAACCGTTTAGTAACGTTTAAGAATATGCCTCCCGATGTGGGAAGAAGTTAATATACTTGTAACCTGTTTTACCGTTTATCTTTTCAGTTGTGAAAATAAAACCGGTGATGGACGGGCAGCCCGCGGACGGTCTGCATTTTACTAAGGGGGAATGTGGCGCCCTGGACAAGCCAAATCGGAAGGAGCCCTTTTTGCCCGCAGGCTCTGGCCCTGGAAACTTTGCCTTGGCGGTGACTGTGTTTCCCTCTCTCGGTTGGACTGTTGCCTTCTGTCGGGACTTGGCTGCTGGGAAACCCAGGAGGTTCCCTTCGCTAACAGATTTGACAAATTCACGGCGACTCCTAGCCTTGCTGGGGTCCGTAAGTCCCTGCCGGATGGTGCTGGCTTCTCTTTGCGTACCGGTCCGGTACTGCCTGGCCACCGCCCGTCCATGGCTAGCTCCAATAAGCCTCTCCTGCAGACGGCCACCACCGTCTGCCAACCTTGCTGATCCGTCCGGGCCACACACCCGGACCAACTTCAGGCTCCTCAACTGCCACTTCACTCCTCTCACTTTCACTTCAAAACTCATCTGCTCTTTTCCCGCCTCCAGGACTGTGAACTCCTCGGTGGGCGGGACCAACCGCCTGGCCCACCCCCTGGTGTGGACATCAGCCCCTGGAGGAAGGCAACAAGAGTTTTCGTCTGACTTCGGTGTGCCTGACCGGGAGTGTGGGGTGTGTTGGTGTTGTTCTGTGACAACCTGGCTTGTCCAGGGCGCCACATTCCCCCTTAGTAAAATGCAGACCGGCCGCGGGCTGCCCGTCCATCACCGGTTTTATTGTCACAACTGAAAAGATAAACGGTAAAACAGGTTACAAGTATATTAACTTCTTCCCACATCGGAAGGCATATTCTTAAATGTTACTAAACGGTTTCGGCTTCCGCTCTCTCCCACCCAAGCAACCTGGCCCTGATGCTGCCCCTAAGCAAATGGGCAGCACCCCTTGACCCCAGTCCAGCACAAGTTACCCGAGCGGGTTCTGTCCTTTTCAGGGGACACACGTCCATGGGGAACCCCTGAAACCCCTGGAGCATCGCCACCGGTTACGGTGGTGGCGAGCCTGGGCCATCACTTCCCTCCAGGCCCATCCTCCAAATCAGCCTCTCCGGAGGCGGCAATGGTAAAGCCATAGAAAAACATTTTTATTTACAAACCACAAGTTCGTGGTTGCCCTGCCAGTTCTCGGGCTTGTCCGTAGTAGTTTCTACGCATACATGTAAACAGTCCCCACGGGGACAACAGCCGCCGGCAACGACCGGTTCTAATCAGGTTTGAAATCAGGTAAACTTTGGTAATCATTTACTTATCATTTTCAAAACTTGTAAACGGTACTCTGGTGGTCCCAACGGGGACAACTTGCAACGGGACTCCGCTGACTTTGGAGCGGCTACCACCGCAGGGGCTCGGCCCACTCGGGGACCAGTTGGTACATCGGGTTCTCCTTCCACAGGCAGTTTAGTCCAGAACCACTGACGGCCGTTAAGAACGGTGGCAGGGGCAGCATGGTCGGAACCCCCTCCTCCATCAGCGACATTCTCTCTGGACCTCCGGCTGCGGTGCCGGCCCCCGGCTCCCATGCAATAAGGGCTGGTTCTGGGGTTTGGGTGGACTGGTTGCGACGCGGCACGGCCGCAGCGGCCCCTTGCTCACGGGCCCCCACTACGGCAACCATCCTGCGCATCTCCGCCTTCCAGTCCAGCAGCTGCTGCAGGCTCTGCGCCCTCACCTTCAAAGCAGAACCGGCCCAGCTCCCGTTCCAACCACGCAGCGGTCCCGGCGGGGAGCTCACCCGGGCCGCAGTCTTCAGAGGCTACTCCTTCTCGGTTCCCCTAGAGCTTGGACGCTCCGGTAGCGGGTACTCCCGCGCTCCAATTCGAGGACGCCGCCATCTCTCCATCCGTGACGCCCTTAGTCTCTTTCCGGCTCCTCCTCTACAGGGGCGGGGTTTTGGCCTTCGCGCCTCCACTGCTCGAGGAGACGCTCGAGCGGGAATTTTTCGTGCCCAAGATGGCGGCTTCTCAAATTTTTCGGCCGGACACCTCCGTGCGTCACAAATTCTGTGACCCCAACGACATCGCTTTAGCGATGTTGTAGCGTGTAAAGCGGCCTTACCGTCCCTGTATACAATAGCATAGATAAAGAGATCTTTAGAAAAAGTATCTCTAAAGATCTTTTTTCGTATGCTAATGAGCGAGGCGACTAGTCCCCTGGGCATTAGTTCCCCTGGCTAGTCGGCTCCATTAGCATGTTAGTACACCCCTGTGGACGTACTATAATGCTAATAAATAGGCAGTGTCAGAGGATGATCTCACTCACCCCTCTGCTGCCATCGCTGGATTTCGGCTCAGTGTGCATTTCCCCCTGAGTTTGGGTCATGCGCACTATGAAACCAGGTGTACGTGTCCTGGCTTCAAACTGAAGTAGTGCGCATGACCCAAACTCCGGGGTCATGTGCACTGAACCAAAATCCAGCGTCGGACGCGACGGTGGCGGAAGGTGAGTGAGATCATCCTCTGACACTGCACATTCATTAGCATGCCCACAGGGGCATACTAATATGCTAATGGAGCCGACTAGCCAGGGGAACTAATGCCCAGGGGACTAGTGCCCTCGCTCATAGCATACGGTAAAAGATCTTTACAAATACCTTTTCTAAAGATCTCTTTATCTATGCTAGTGTACACCGTGGACAGAATTATTAGGCAAGTTGTATTTTAGAGGATTTTTTTTTATTGATCAACAACTTTGTTCTCAATCAACCCAAAAGATTCATAAATATCAAAGCTTAACAGTTTTGGAAGTTGGAGTGGGTTTTTTTTTAGATTTTGCTATCTTAGGAGAATATCTGTTTTTGCAGGTAACTATTACTGTGCAGAATTATTAGGCAACTTAATAAAAACCAAATATATTCCTATCTCACTTGATTATTTTCACCAGGTAAACCAATATAACTGCACAAAATTTAGAAATAAACATTTCTAACATGCAAAAACAAAACCCCAAAAATTTAGTGACCAATGTAGCCACCTTTCTTTATGATGACACTCAACAGCCTACCATCCATAGATTCTGTCAGTTGCTTAATCTGTTTACGATAAACATTGCGTGCAGCAGCCACCACAGCCTCTCAGACACTGTTCCGAGAGATGTACTGTTTTCCCTCCCTGTAGATCTCATATTTTATGAAGGACAACAGGTTCTCTATGAGGTTCAGATCAGGTGAACAAGGGTAACATGTCATTATTTTTTAATCTTTTAGACCTTTACTGGCCAGCCACGCTGTGGAGTAGTTGGATGCATGTGATGAAGCATTGTCCTGCATGAAAATCATGTTTTTCTTGAATGATACTGACTTCTTCCTGTACCACTGCTTGAAGAAGTTGTCTTCCAGAAACTGGCAGTAGGTCTGGGAATTGAGCTTCACTCCATCCTCAACCCGAAAAGGTCCCACAAGTTCATCTTTGATGATACCAGCCCATACCAATACCCCACCTCCACCTTGCTGGCGTCTGAGTCGGAGTGGAGTTCTCTGCCCTTTACTGATCCAGCCTCTGGCCCATCCATTTTGCCCATCAAGAGTCACTCTCATATCATCAGTCCATAAAACCTTTGAAAATTCAGTCTTAAGATGTTTCTTGGCCCAGTCTTGACGTTTTAGCTTATGTTTCTTGTTCAAAGGGGGTCGTTTTTCAGCCTTCCTTACCTTGGCCATGTCCCTGAGTATGGCACACCTTGTGCTTTTTGATACTCCAGTAACATTGCAGTTCCGAAAAATGGCCAAACTGGTGTCAAATGGCTTCACGCTTGATTTTCCTCAATTGATGGGCAGTTATTTTGCGCCTTTTTTGCCCAACTCGCTTCTTGCGACCCTGTTGGCTATTTGCCATGAAACGCTTGATTGTTCGGTGATCGCGCTTCAAAAGTTTGGCAATTTCAAGACTGCTGCATCCCTCTGCAAGACATCTCACAATTTTTGACTTTTCAGAGCTCGTCAAATCTTTCTTCTGACCCATTTTGCCAAAGGAAAGGAAGTTGCCTAATAATTAAGCATACCTTATGTAGGGTGTTGATGTCATTACACCACACCCCTCCTCATTACAGAGATGCACATCACCTGATTTACTTAACTGGTAGTTGGCTCTCAAGCCTATACAGCTTGGAGTAGGACAACATGTATAAAAATTATCATGTGATCAAAATACTCATTTACCTAATAATTCTGCACACAGTGTATACAGGGACGGTTAGGCAGGGATTAGCAATATGCACCCAGAACTGCTCGTGGTTCTGGATGCATATTTAACCTGATAAGTTCCTTTTAGCCCCTTCTCGACATCTGTGAAGCGCATTCCTGCAAACAGTTGTACAAGTTGTATGCCGCAAGTTCTGGTTACTGCTCTGTATCAAAGTTAAGATAGCTTCTGAGTATAACAGCAGACCATCCCTTCATGCTGCCCCAGGGGGGCTGTACCAGCCCCTTAGTTGGCGTATCGCTGTGATTAGCTGGTCAATTTTGACAAGCCAGTCACAGCATTTTACAATGAAGTTGTAAAAAAAAATCATTGTGACATGCTGTAATAGGTACTTTTTGAGATACCACCAATTACTGCAGTCAAAATAGGTGGGGTGATTGCACCGTCACCGCTGTTTGTTATCCCTTTTGGCACTGATTAGCTGATCATTGGTTACGAAAATCAACAGCCTGTTATTGTGGATTTCATAGGCAGCTCAGGGATTCACTCTGACACTATATGCCTCCCTGAAAGTGACTTTTTCAAATTATGTTTCAGTGAGGATATAATAAATCTTATGGTGGTCCAGACAAATTTGTATACTCATCAATTTTTCACCCAAATCCCACATCATCATACGAAAGTAGGCATGCCAATGTCGGCTGCATCCCCTTCTTCCTGTAGAAAATTAAGATTTACTACTACTTATATTTCTAATAATACCGCAATATTAGATTTAAATATTTAGATATAAGATTTACTACAATTGCTGCTCCAAGACTTTTGATGTATGTCTCTGCCAGCTTTGCACATCTAGAAACTGATATTTTTGCCGATTCTTTGCAAAATAACTCCAGCTCAGTGAGATTGGATGAAGACGTCTTTCAACACAATTTTTAAGTCTTGCCACAGATTCTCAGTTTAGATCTGAACTTTGACTGGACTATTCACACACATGAATATGCTATGATCTAAACCATCCTTTATAGCTCTGGCAGTATTTTTAAGGTCATTGTCCTGCTGGAAGGTGAAGCTATTACCCAGTATCAAGTCTTTGGCAGCCTTTAACAAGTTGTCCGATAGGAATATCTTGCATTTGGCTCCATCCATCCTCTTATCAACTTTGACCAGCTTCCCTGTTGCTGCTGAAGAAAAGCATCTGCACAGCTTGATGCTAGAACCACCATGTTTGATGGTGGGGATGGTGTTTTGAAGGTACATCAGTGTTAGTTTTCCACCACACAAAGCCATTTGCTTTTACCCCCAAAGCTCTACTTTTGCCTCATCTGCCTAGAGCTCCTTTTTCTACATGTTATCTGTGTTCCCTACATGGCATGTGGAAGAAAGTTCTCTGGTCAAATGAGACCAAAGTAGAACTTTTCGGGCTAAATGCAAAACAATATGTGTGGCATAAAACTAACTTTCAGTCAAAGGGGTGCGCCACTGTAGCTTCAGTCACCACTCAGTACATAGTGAGTGGTGGATGTCACCATGCCCCTGGATCTGACAGCTGGCACATGATTACATCAGTACAAACTCACACTCATACACATATGTCACCACGCACACAATTCGACAGGAACGCTTCCAGAAGCTGGTGTCTGACTATAAATTATATTTGCAACAGGTCATAAAAATGAAGGGTGCTCTATGAAGTATTACAGATGACTGTCATTAAGAGTTGACTAATTCTGAAACCGCTGTAGTCATTAAAAATGGCATGTTGTTTTGAAGTTGACGAGACCACTAATAAACCAAGTTTGAAAGGCTGAATAATTTTGATTGCAACTGTGTGTTGCGCAACTGCAAGTGATGCAGTAAATATCAAGCTCAAATTAGTTTAATCTATTTGTTATAAAATAAAATAATATTAACAAAATATATAATGAGACCCTCATTTTTTATCTATTGTAGAACCATATCACAATAGAAAACTTGAAAGAAAAGCAATAATCTGTGATATGTGTCATAGGAAGAATAATTCGCTGGCCTACTTTATGTTGGATGCACCACTTAAAACCTTGGTCGGCAATTGCGTCAGATATGGTGATTGGTTTTCATTTCTTGGCCTCAAGTGTTCAGTTATAAAAAAGCTGTTGTGATACTAAATATAGAGATGTCCACATGATCAGAGTAAGTACATCTGCATTGGAATAGTCAGGTCAAGAGTACTCTGAATATCTTGTGGGATTGTTTTTGTGGACACACTTTACTGTTTTAAAAATAATTTTTATATAGAGATGGGTGAATAGTTAAATATTCGGGTTCGGATCATTCGAGCTGAATAATTTCTATTCTTTGTGTATTCATCAGGATTAACAAACCCAATGCAATTCAATAAGAAACTCGAATAATTTTCAGGAGGACCTTGGAAGTCAGTCTGGGAGGGCTGTAAAAATGCTGAAATGGATGGGAAACTGTTGAAACTGAATTGAAACAGCATGGGGAAGATACCTGGATGAATTTCTGACTCACCTTTGGTTTCTGGGAATAATGTTTTTGAGTATTATGGGAATTAAAGCAGGACAGTTAGACTTACTGAGAATCCACAAGGCTGGCACACTACTTTCAGGTCTGCTCATTAGATCTCATACATATGCACTGCTTCTCCCACCCACCCTCTCTGCTGGCATCTCTGATTGGCTGTCGCCCACAGTAAGTGTGTGGGTCCCCTAATGGAGTGTAAAAATAAATGTTACAGGGTCCCCATAAATTAATACCCAGCACAGATAAAGCATACTGGTACAGGCTGCAGCTCCCAGGCGTGTTTATTATTTTGGCCGTGTATCAAAATAAGAGGGACCCCATACAGCTTTTTTTTTTTAATTATTTAAATAAATAATTAAAAAAAAAAGTATTCCGTCACACCCTTTTTTGAAACACAGCCAAGGTAAAGCTGACAACTGGGGGCTGGTATGCACAGGCTGGGGAGGCCCATGGGTATTGGGCCCCTCAGCCTAAAAATAACAGCCTGCAGCCGCCCAGAATTGTCACATCCATTAGATTCTACAATTTCAGTGCTTTACTCGACTCATCCAGATTACCCTGATGTGTTCGCAATTGGGGTAATATAAGGTGCTCATGACTGCTCACAGCTGCAACTAAGCCCTAGATTAGTAATGAGGAGGGATCTATGAGACCCCCACATTACTAATCCTGTGAGTATAAAGAAATAAAAACACAGAGAAAAATCCTCTATTTAAAAAAAACACCCTATCTCCACTTTATTTACCCCAAAACACCCAAGTCCGACATAATCCAGACCATGACGTACGACAACAATCCCGGCGCTGCTATATATTGAAGTCACAGTGCGGCCACATTAGAAAATGCCCACTGCAGCTTCAGGCAGACACTGACTAAGCCATAGCTCTGATGTCACTGAGTTTACCTGCGGTCACAGCTGGAGGATCCCACAGCACCATACCTGTGAACAAAGGTAAACTCATCTCAGGTGAGCTCTTTGACTTTAATGAGACCTGCTTCTCCTGGCAGAAAACCACATTTTTTTGCAAAGAGATGCAGATTTCGTACTGGAATTTATCAAATTCCTGCACCAAATTACTGCACCAATACTGTGTTCTCAAAAAATTGCGCCAAAAGCCAGATAGTGTTGATGCAATTTTTTGCCAAGAAATGCAGATTTAGTGCTGAAATTTATACACCAAATTCCAGCACCAAATCTGCATCTCATGGCAGAAAATGGCCCACAAAAAAGCAGTTTTGACACCATTTTGGTATTGTTTGATATTGTTTTCTGCCAGGAAATTCAAATTTGGTACAAAAATGTGGTGCAGACATTTGTGCACCAAATCTGCATCTACTGGCAGAAAACCGCACCTAAACTGTGGGGTTTTTTTGACAGGAGATACAGATTTGGTGCTGAAATTTAAACATCAAATTCCTGCATTAAATCTGCATATTCTGGCAAAAAAGCGCATCACAATGTGGTACGGTTTTGACGTGTTTTTTTGCCAGGAGACATAGATTTGGTGTAGGAATGTCTGCAACCAAATACTCAATGAGCGCACATCGTCTAATCCGTCAGTCTGGCAGCGGGTTCAACTGAGTTCACTGAGAGCAGCGAGTGTGAACCCTATTGACCTAACTGCCGGATTGTCAGATTGCGGGACATGTCAGCACAGCAGTCCAACAGTCTGGTAGCTGTGAGGACCAAAAACCTTAAAAGAGTCTTTCAGAGAGCCATTATGTTTTTTGGAATTCCCAGTTGTTGGGACACCTGGAAGTCGGGACCTCTGGTAACAGTTCATAGCCTCCAGATGTTCAAGCAGCTGGGAACGCAAGAAACATTAAAGGATCTCCTAAAGGCTCCCTTAAAGTTACTGGGTTGGCACCTTCAGTGATACCTGATGGCTGTGAGCTTTGGTAATACATGCAATACGTTATATTTAGAGAGCGAACAAAATGTGGGAAGAAAAGGCGCAAATAGGGTCTTACCCGGTATAGCAATGGGAGGTGAATGTATAGCGGGAACACTCACCTGATGCGGTTGTGCCAGTCACAACCCCTTTAACAGCATGAAAGTAACGTGGAAGGCAGCAGTCCCGTAACACGGAGTGATTTCAGACAGCAGGAGAAAAGCAGGTTTAAATACCGCGCCAAACCACAGGAGTCCAGATGAAGTTAGTAAATCTCTTTTCTTTATTTTCAAAAATAAAAAAAATAAAATAAAGAAAAGAGATTTACTAACTTCATCTGGACTCCTGTGGTTTGGCGCGGTATTTAAAACTGCTTTTCTCCTGCTGTCTGAAATCAATACGTTATATTTGTCAGTGCCGCATTGACAGAGGCCTCTGAAATCCAGCTCCTGGCATGATCTCAGAGGCTTTCTATGACTGAGTGACCCAGAGGTAGTCCAAACGACAACGGGTCCTCATAGCATCTTTTGCGCTTTCACGATGACATCACAGCGACACCGATCAGATGGGAGAGAGCGCACTTTAGAGAGTTAAACAGCCAGGGACAGCACAGGGACCACCTCTGGCTGTGAGAGCTTGGGCTTGGCTGTCATATAAACCGAGTTTCCAGAGCGATCCCTTGGGCACAGTTCCTGTGCCCGTACGATTGCCAGGATGTACCGGTACATCCAAGGTTGGAAAGTCCCCATATCAGTTGAGAGGTTTAAAAAGCTTGTTGATGATTATAGAAAGTAATTGATTGCAGTTGTTTACCCAAAAGGGTGTGTTGCAAAATATTAAGTTGAGGGTGCCAACAATTTTTGTCCAGCCCATTTTTATAGTTTTCTTGAAATTATGTGCAGTTTGCCTTTTTTCTCTTTTTTTGTGTTCTTACAATTTACACAATGTAAATAATCTTCTGTATTATAACAAAACATATGTAGCTGAAATAATTTTTTGAGAGAAATGCTTCATATTCTGAGACAATTCCAAGGCTGCCAAAACTTTTGCCATTAGTAATGAGAAAGCAATGTTGCCCTTTAATAAAAAATAAATATCAGGTAGTTCAACTGATAGCTTATAAAAAGGTGTCTCTTTTCCAAGGAACCACACAAGAAACATCTTATGATGGGTAAACCAGTGAGCTGACTCAAGACCTTTGCAACCTTTGTGTTGCAAATCATACTGATGTCATTGCATTGGTAACAAAGGAAATTCTAAACTTATGAAAGCTCCAGTGAGCACTGTTTGAACCATAATCCAGAATGGTTTGATTTCTTTCTTAGTGTCATGTGCATTTGCTGGGTTGTTTCTGACATCTGCTGAGAAATTTTTGTCAAGAAATATATTTGCTTAGAAAATTGGTGATGTGTTCAATACTTATTTCAGCTGGTAAAGAAAGTAGTAAAACGTCAATCATTTTCTAAGTAAATATATTTGTAACCAGATGTTGTTAACAAACCATCCTTCCACACAGGGAAATAATAGAGCTGTAGGGGGAAAAAGCGCAATAGGGTCTTACCCGGTATGAGGGTAGAGAGACAGAAAGAGGTACACTCACCTGGTAGGGTTGTGCCAGTCACAACTCCTTATGCTCGCATGTGAGTGGCTTTTTGTGGTTTAGCAGCAGCCCCGGAATGCAGTATATAATATATAGGTCAGGTAAAGAGAAAACCGGTTTAAATGCCGCTCCGCGCGTTTCAGAGACATCTCCGTCTCCTTCCTCAGGAAAAGAAATTATATGATTTCTTTTCCTGAGGAAGGAGACGGAGATGTCTCTGAAACGCGTAGAATTATGAAATAAAGGAAATCTTTTTCATCTACAGCATCAGTGGATTTTAGCGCGGCATTTAAACCGGTTTTCTCTTTACCTGACCTATATATTATACACAGGGAAATAAGTCAAACCAAAGATGTCCATACATTTAGTGATGTGTAATAAAGAGAAATGACACTGGATAAAAAACACATAACGAAAAATAGGTGCAAAAGCAGTGCCACTTAGGGACAAATCCTGCCACTTAGGGACAAATAATATCAGCTGGTTCAACTAGTGGCCTATAAAAAGGTGTCTCATTACCAAGGTGCCACACAAGAAATATTTCATGATGGTCATAATAAGTATATCAAAAAAGACTGACCAGTTCATCCAGTAGGTGTGAATAGGTGGCATTTGAAAACATATTGTAACTACAAAAACACATACAGCTGCACTCTAGAATGCTAACAATGAATAAGGGAACTTTGGTATTGCATTACTACTATAGGAAAAAAGAGATACTTAGCTTATGTATTGGCAAATGCATGTGAGCTCAATAACCACAACAAGGTGATCTCTTATATATTGGGACCCTAACTTGAAATACCGCTATCTGGGTTAAAAACCTGCATGTCTGGGCAAAAAGGATCCAGCTGTAAAGGAGGATGAACACACCCTGGTTAAAGGGTGGAATGTTTGTTCAGAAAGAAATGAACTACCAATATATCAAAAAACACTTAAAAATGGTTTGCACATTGTGGCAAATTGTCTGTATTTACTCTCACGAAGTCTTCTATTTACGGCAGATTTAGATACCGAAACACCTTCTTAGTGGAGAGTGTTCTTCACTTGGGTGGATGTTATGGAGGGATTTTTCTTCATCATAGAAATGCCACACCTGGAATCAGCTCCAGACCTTTTATCTGTTTAAGTGATGATGGATTATTGAGGGAATATCCCATGCAGCCCATTAAACAGCTTTTGAGACACATTTCTAAATATTTTGATCCCTTGAACAACGAGGCAGCAGCATATTAAAGAGCTGGAATTCCTCAACAATTACTCCAATTGGGATGTGAAAACCCTCAAATTAGAGTGTGCACTCTAAGCCCACTATTGATTGTGTATCTTGATTAAAATGAATGCTACAGTACTGTTAGACCTTTGACTGCCATAGCAACCCATTGGCGCCTCACAGTTTAATCCAAATTGATGCTGTCCTTCTGCCGTTCATGTAAAGCGTGGTGCAGTAAATAACACGTCAGCACAATGTACATGTATGGCAGCATGCACAAAGATTCTTTGCTGATGATATTGTTGGTGATTTATTTCAAATTTAAGGAACATATTTAAGGAACATTGACCCAGCAGAGCTACCACAGCATTCTCTAATGTCATGCCATCGCATTGGGTTTGCATTTAATGGGATCATCATTTGTGTTACAACAGGATAACAACCCAAAAACACACCTGCAGGCTATGTAAGGACTATGTGCCCAAGAAAGAAAAGGATAGAGGACTGCATCCAATTACATGGCCTCCATTATTATGCAAACTCATGAAAACTGAGATCGTCATGATTTGAACCAAAGAGTGAAGCAACCAATGAGCGCTCTGAATCTCTGGGAACAACTTTATAACTATTGGAAATAATTCCAGATGACAACCTCAAGCAACCTCAGCAAGGCTGTCATTAGTGTAAAAGGAGGCACTTTTAGTAATCCAAGGTTTACCACACATTGCTTTGTTTCACAAATGTTTCTTCACTGTTTGTTTCCATATGTGGCCCTTTGTGATTTTGCTACCTTCATTCTGAATCTACAAGGTGCACATTGCAATAATTGTAATAAGAAACAAGAAAACCCATACATGAACAGACGTGTCCAAACTTTTAACTGGTACTGGAAGTGATTGTAAATTAGTATGAGCACTATGACTTTCCTTGCTACTATGGATGATAATGGTTTATGCACTTTTAACAGGGTTCTAGGTCTGTGTGCCTCACCCTTAAGACCCAATCAATGATAACTGTATAATGTTTATAATTTTTTGTTCATCCATCCTGGTTTCTTCAGGACTTTCCCATTTTTCTTCCTGTTAGGTATCATTAGTTCTTGTGCATTAAGGATTTTCTTACTGAAGATTTCCCATCTTTCGTGTGCAGTTTTGTGCCTAAGAATTAGGCGCCATGGAATTCTACTTCAAGGGCCTAAAGGCAAAGATTGGTAGAATTTCACGGCACTTAATTCTTAGGCACAAAACTGCACACGAAGGATGGGAAATCTTCCATAAGGAAATCCTTAATGCACAAGAACTAACAATACCTAACAGGAAGAAAAATGGGAAAGTCCTAAAGAAACCAGGATTGATGAACAAAAAATTACATCACCTGCTTAAAATGAAAAAGGAAACATACATCAAGTGGAAGATGTGGGTTATACCTAGGGAAGAATACATGGCAGTTTGCAGACTCTGCAAGACAAGCGTCAAAGGAGCTAAGGCCGAACACGAATTAAGGCTTGCAAAATAGGCCAAGAGTAAGGTAAAATGATTCTGGGGGTATATTAAAAGCAAAAGAACAGTGAAGGAGACCATAGGAGTCCTGCAGAATCAAAAAGGTGAAACAGCCGACAAGGTGGAACAGCAGGTGGAGCTACTAAATTCATATTTTGTATCTGTCTTCTCCCAAAAAAACTAATGCAAGCATCAACAATAATCATGATAGAAGTGATGGTCAAAGAATTGATATTAGAACACTTAGCCAAGTTACAGGAAACCAAGTCCCCAAGTTTACACCCTAGAGTCCTGAAAGAGATAACTGAGGCAAATAATAGTACCGCTTGCAATAATCTTTAATAAATCATGGGAAACAGGAGAGGTCCCAAAAGATTGGAAAAGGGCAAATGTGGTTCCTATCTACAAAAAGGGAAAAAGGAGGATCCAGAGAATTACAGGCCAGGAAGCCTGACCTCTATAACAGGAAAAATCTTTGAGTAAATTGTCAAAGAACATTTACTTAGGTACCTCAATGGGAAGGCATTAATCAACCAAAACCATCACGGCTTTATGACCCATAAATCTTGTCAGACCAACCTGATTTCTTTCTATAAAAAGGCACTGCATGGGTGGGCCAGGGGAATGCTGTGGATATAGTTTACCTTGACTTCAATAAGGCATTCGATAAAGTATCACATGACATCCTCATTGAAAAAATGATCAAGTATGGAATTGACAAAAAAATCAGTTAGATGGATTCAGAAATGGATTAATGATCAGGCACAACGAGTAATACTAAATGGATACACATGAAACTGGAGGAAAGTTAAATTTGGGGGCCACAAGGCTCTGTCCTGGGGCCAGTGAGGTTTAATATATTTATAAATTATCTGGACAACAGAATTATTGGGAAACTCATAAAAATTGCAGATGATACTAATATAGGAGGAATACCCAACACTAGAGAGGAAAGAGAGCGTATTCAGAAGCATCTAGACACACTCGAACAATGGGCCGAGGAGGACAAAATGGTGTTTAACAGGGACAAATGCAAAGTACTACATATGGGTAAAAGAAATGTAAAAAGGATATATAGCCTGGAAGGAATAGAACTAGGTGATAGCACCGGGGAAAAGGACTTGGGAATAATAGTGGATCCCAGATTCAAAATGAGCCAACAGTGCGGAGCTGCAGCTAAAAAGTCCAACAAAATTCTGGGACGTATCAAGGCAAGCATTGAATCTAGATCAAGAGAGGTAATTATTCCCCTATACTCTACCCTGGTCAGACTCCACCTGGAATACTGTGTACAGTTCTGGGCGCCCGAATTCAAGAAAGACATCGATATATTGGAGCATGTCCAGAGAAGAGCAACCAGGATGGTAGAAGGTCTGCAAACCATGTCATATGAAGACCAGCAAAAAGAACTAGGAATATTTCGTTTGAAAAAGAGACGGCTGAGAGGAGACTTAATAGCGGTCTACAAATATCTGAAAGGCAGTCACAGTGCAGAGGGAACTACCTTATTCTCATTAGCACAAGGAAGTACAAGAAGCAATGGGAGGAAACTTAAAGGAAGGAGATTCAGATTAGACATTAGGAAAACCTTTCTGACAGTGAAGGCAGACAGACTTAGAAACAATAATTAGAAGGCAGTATATCAAACTTTTTGCACAGAATCTACCTCAATTTAAAGTCTAAAACAAATTCTTTATTTTAACACTTTAAAATCACAAAAACTATCTCACACCGTAAGCAAATACACACAAGCAAAACAAAACAAAAATTGGACACTATGAAGCCACAATGAAAAAACTCTTTTTATAAAGAATCACTAAAATGATTATTTTTGTAGTCTGTCTATAACGGGGCAGATAGTCTATATGCACCCTAGACCAGATCTGTCCGCTACCTGTTAATGGAGATATAACTTACGTTACACGCAGCCTAAAGTTCAAATGGTGCCCCCATTCCATGGCGGCTGTCCCTTGGAAGCTGCCCCTAATCTCCCTCACTAAATTAGATTCCGTTAGATTAGATCAATAGATAATATTTCACATTAATAATCACTTATCTTAGATGTATTAATCGTAGCCTCTCCACATTGATTTCATTGGTATACAGTCATACCCAGGCTTTTCATAGACACTATCCACAAAGTGTCCAAAAACTTGACGCGTTTCCCCTCATTTATGTATTGGGGTTTATCAGGAAACGAAATTAAGGCTCAATCGCCTGTGGAATAGACAGTGAAGGCAGTCAGAGAATGGAACAGGCGACCACGGGAGGTAGTGATTGAGCTCTCCATCAATGGAAATCTTCAAGCAGAAACTGGATAAACATATAGTTGGGATGATTTAGGAAAGCCTGCACTCGAAGGGGTTTGGACCCAATGGTCCTTGAGGTCCCTTCCAACGCTGCCATTCTATAATTCTATGATTTTATATGTTGATGAGAATATTGTGTTAATACTTAATTCATGTATGTGGCCATCTAGTGGCCATTTTTAGAGACTGCTCCTTAGCAAGGTATTGGAGATTGCCTACCACCCAATTACAGTGAGACAGCAAAAGCAAACAGTTAAAGTGGTTGTGCCACGACAAACTTTGCTGTTAAAAACATCTAAACTAGTATACATGTTCACAGAAAATGTTTATAAGTTGGCATATGGCCAGCAAAAAAAGCTATTAATCACCTCATCACCCCACTGCTCACTGTCCAGTCCTCCTCTATCCACCATCCTGCGTCATTTCTCTGGCCTCTTCACTATAAGCCAGGACTTACAGACACATGCAGGCCTCAGAGATCATGAATGCAAGACATGTGACATGACCTTATGTTTTGCAGGGATGTCCAAGGCCTGGAGAGAGAGAAGTCCTGACATATAGTAAAGAAACTGGAGATGTGATACACAACAGCAGAAACCATGAGTTGTACACAAGCTGAATGTTCAAACTTGAGGACTACCTACATATTTTGCACTAAAAATATACTGTATATGCTCTGGATGCAGGAGATGGTGGGAGCTGTTGATTTTACTAAATTTATAACAGCAGCTTGTCAGGAGCTGAGAGGGAGGGGGAGAGAGGTGAGTAGTAACTGTTATATAGAAATCAATGGGCTGTAGAGAGCTGATTGCGATTTTAAGAGTTAATGCCTCTCCTAGAATGTAAGAACTGTGCAGACTTGTCTACTAGTGATGAGCGAGTATGCTTGCTACTATTCGGTACTCGCACGAGTATCACTGTACTCGGGCTACTCGGCGGGTACCGAGTAATTTCGCGATACTCGTGCTGTACTCGTGGTCTTCATCCCTGCATGTTGGCGCTCTTTTGAGAGCCAGCCCTCATGCAGGGATTGGCTGGCAGACCACTGCAATGCCAAGGCCCTGTTAGTTGTGGAATTGCAGTGATTGGCCGGCCCGCACAGCGTGACCGAGCCTTTATACCGGCGGGCGCGCTGTGCTCTGCACACAGCCATCTCATATTCCCTGATTTCCCCGCCCACAGGCGCCTATGATTGGTTGCAGTGAGACACGCTTCTACGCTGAGTGACAGGTGTCTCACTGCACCCAATCACAGCAGCCGGTGGGCGTGTCTATACTGTGCAGTAAAATAAATAAATAAATAATTTAAAAAAACCGGCGTGCGGTCCCCCCAATTTTAATACCAGCCAGATAAAGCCATACAACTGAAGGCTGGTATTCTCAGGATGGGGAGCCCCACGTTATGGGGAGCCCCCCAGCCTAACAATATCAGTCAGCAGCCGCCCAGAATTGCCGCATACATTAGATGCGACAGTTCTGGGACTGTACCCGGCTCTTCCCGATTTACCCTAGTGCGTTGGCAAATCGGGGAAATAAGGAGTTAATGGCAGTCCATAGCTGCCACTAAATCCTAGATTAATCATGTCAGGCGTCTCCCCGAGATACCTTCCATGATTAATCTGTAAATTACAGTTAAAAACACACACACACCCGAAAAATCCTTTATTAGAAATAAAAAACAATAACAAAGTCCCTCATCACCAATTTAATAACCCCGACAAAGCCCTCCATGTCCGGCGTAATCCACGGACCCCCAGCGTCGCGTCCAGCTCTGCTGCATGCAGGTGACAGGAGCTGCAGAATACACCGCCGCTCCGGTCAGCTTCACACAGCAACTGAGGTGAGTAGCGCGATCAGCTGCTGCCAGTCAGGTAACTCACGGCCACCGCTGGATCCAGCGGTGGCCGCGATTAATCTCAGTGACAGCTCAGCTGATCGCTATACTCACCTCAGTTGCTGCGTGGAGCTGACCGGAGCGGCGGTGAGTAGCGCGATCAGCTGAGCTGTCACTGAGGTTACCTGCGGCCACCGCTGCATCCACCGCTGGATCCAGGTAACCTCAGTGACAGCTCAGCTGATCGCGCGGCTGTCTTCAGTTGCTGTGTGAAGCTGACAGGAGCGGCGGTGTATTCTGCAGCTCCTGTCACCTTCATGCAGCACAGCTGGATGCGACGCTGGAGGACTGTGGAGTATGCCGGACATGGAGGGTTTGTCGGGGTTAATAAATTGGTGATGAGGGACTTTGTTAGTGTTTTTTATTTCTAATAAAGGATTTTTCGTGTGTGTGTTTTTTTTTTTTTTTTCCAATTTAAAGTTTTATTAAATTTTTCAAAAAGAAACATAAAACATACATGAGAAGGACACAAAACCATGCTGCATCAAATAGCATTCATCCAGAATCTGAATCAATAAAAAACTATCAAGAGCTTCATAATGGAATATGGATGATTACCAAAATATATGGATAATCATTTTTAAACCCTAGAAGATAGTGAAACAAAGAAGAAAGCTTAAGAAAAGAGGCAGTCGTGAAGAGTAGAGAGAAAAGAGCGGGTCAGAGGAGGAAGTGGAAGGGAGGGAAGTTGGGCACGGCGACCGGAGCTGATACTGTGTCTGTTGGACCATAACACATCAAAAGGGTAGTATATTATCTGAAGAATAAGGGGGGCCAGGGTACTTGTCCTCCGGAGATTAGATTAGTTCCAGAAATTTTTTACCCGACAGGAATGATTCCCACTGAAACCATTTGGCGGCTATCTCTACCGTCTGCCCACGTGACTGGGCCATCACCATTTCCATTCGGTGGATTAAATTCACCTCCATTATCCACTCATCTAGCGTAGGGGGGGTAGGATCCTTCCAACGTCGTGGGATCACTGTCTTGGCAGCCTGGAGGAGGTGACCTAGGATAGATTTTTTATAGACCTTTTCGGGTATGTTAAAGATGTACAGCAAAACTGCTTCTGGGCGGCTGGGAACCACAATCCCGGTAACCTCATGGATGGCCACCAATACTTTGTTCCAAAAGACCGACAGACTCGGGCAGTACCACCAGATGTGTGACATGGTGCCCCCCTGCGCTCCACAGCGCCAGCATGTGTCAGGAACTTCGGGACACCATGCATGGAGAGATGCTGGGACCCTGTACCACCTAGAAAGAATTTTATAGCTGGTTTCTTGCATCCTGGTGGCCACCACTGACCTATGGGTCAGGCGGTAACAACGCTCCCATTGTTTCCTAGGGATCGTCTGATTGAGCTCTGTTTCCCATGCCGCACAGAAGTGAGGGCGGGACGTCTCTGCCGTGCCTGTCATAAACTTGTACACTCTTGAGATTGCATGGCGCGAATCAGAAGACCCACTACAAAGATTTTCAAAAGGTGTTTGGGGCGGGCAGTGGGCCCTGACAGTGTCTGGGGAGGTTATAAAGTGGTGGAGTTGGGCATATTCAAAATGGAACCGCAGTTTGAAGTTACGATTCTCTACAATCTCCTGGAGCGGAAGGAGGGAACCCCCCGGGGCCACCTGTTTTAATCTCAGGGGGTTTAGTTTCGTGCTGCCCAGAAAATTGTTGGACGATGCTCCCGGCAGGAACTCTGGATTGTCAGTTAGTGGCATAAGGGGTCCTCTAGGCTGGATCATGAGGTTGCGTGATGACATAGAATGTATTGTTTTCAATGTTTGTTTGGTGCTATAGGACATCTCAATTTTATGTTTGGTGAGGAGAGGCCAAGTCCACGGCAGGGTTGGAATTGACAAAGGGCACAAATCCTGCGCCAGATCAACCCAGAGCTTGGATCCAGAACAATGCAGAAGGTCCAGAACCCTGGCGTACGCGGCTGCCATGTAGTACCGCCTACAATCGGGCAGACCCGCCCCGCCTGCGTTCTTGGTCCTAGTTAAGACGCTGAATCTCAAGCGAGCTCGCTTTTTGGACCAGACAAATTGATTGAATAGGCGCTGTATCTTGGCCCAGTATGCTGCCGGGATGTAGACCGGAACCGTCTGTATTAAGTACAACAGTCGTGGCAAGGCCGTCATCCTGAGAGCGCTAATCCTGCCAAACCACGATAGAGTGCCTTTTTGCCATGAGGCCAAATCTCCCTCGAGCCTTGACAGGAAAGTTTGATAATTTAATTGGAAAAGCCTGGCTGGGTCAGCAGGGATCTTTATACCCAGGTATCCAATACTGCCGTGGGGCGGCCATCGGAAGGGAAAATTTGGTTTAAGAGCATTTACCGTTGTTAGGGGTAGAGAGATATTTAGGGCTTCTGATTTATCAAAATTGATTTTAAAGTTGGACCATTTGCTGAAGCGGTTTAGCTCCAGTAGTAGAGACGGGAGGGATGTGAGAGGGTTACATAGATAAATAAGGAGATCATCGGCAAACGCGGCACATTTATGCTCCCGGTTGGCGATCCGAACACCCTGTATATCCGGGTTATTCCTGATGGCCGATAACAGATGTTCCATTACTAGAACATAAAGTAACGGTGACAAGGGACAACCTTGTCGGGTCCCGTTCCGGATGGGGAAGGGTCTCGACAGAGTGCCATTAATCTTAAGATATGCAGTCTGAGAATGATATAGGGCCATAATCTTGGATGAGAAAACAGGTCCCAGGCCTATATGCTCCAGGGTCTGTGAAAGTGACTGCCATGAGACTCTGTCGAACGCCTTCTCGGCATCCAGGGACAGCAACATAAGAGAGAGTTTTTTATTGTGCGCGTGTTGGATTAGATCTAGGGTCTTTATGGTATTGTCCCTTGCCTCCCTACCCGGGACAAATCCGACCTGGTCTAGGTGAATTAGGTCAGGGAGCAGAGGGCCCAATCTATTTGCCAGTAGCTTGGCGTAGAATTTTAAATCGACATTAAGGAGTGATATCGGTCTGAAACTACCACATGCCGTGGGGTCCTTTCCCTCTTTACGGATCAGGGAAATATAGGCGGTGGTTGAATGGGGCGGGAAAGGGGCAGAGTCCGAGATTGAGTTGAAGGAAAGAAGCATTAAAGGTGCCAACCGCTCCGCAAAGGCCTTGTAAAATTTGGCAGGGAATCCGTCGGGTACAGGACTCTTGTTACCCGGTGTGTCGCGGATCACTGCTAGCAGATCATTCAATAAAAATGGACTTTCCAGGTCTTCAATTATGGAGCTATTGAGACGCCGAAAAGGTGAGGGTATTGCGGGGCATCCGTCACTCGACGCAGGGGGCTCGACAGGTAAATTATATAGCTTGGAATAAAAATCATGGAAAGTATTAGATATATCAGGGGTGGCATAGATTAATTCGTCGCGTGAGTTCTTAATACAGGGTATGGGGGTGTGGGCTCTCCTTTCTCTCAATGCATTAGCCAACAACCCACCTGGCTTGTCCCCAAACTCATAGAATCTCCCCTTTCCTACCTGCATTAGGCGCTTATATGAGGAGTCCAATAGTTTTTTAACCTCTATCCTGGCCTGTAAAAGAGCCTGCAAGTTTGCGGCCGATAAGGCCTGCTTGTGAATGAGCTCCAGTTCAGAAACCTTTTGAAGAGCTTTTACTATATCTTGGGCCCGTTCTTTTTTAATTCGGGACCCATGTTTGATAAAAATACCTCGCATGACACATTTCAATGCTTCCCACTTATAAGTGGGAGCTGTGTCATCTACGGAGTGGTCTTCTATGAACCTTGTGATAGAGGTCTGAACATCAGTAACACAGAGCTCATCCAGCAGCAGCGACTCATTCAACCGCCATGACCCCCTGGGGGCTGGGAGAGAGGGGATCTCAATCGAACAATAGACCGGCGCATGGTCCGACCACAATATGCTATCCATCTCAGTGTGTTGGATCCAGGGGAGAGCGTTGTGCTGTAATAATATGTAATCTATGCGGCTATATGAGTCTTGGGTATGGGAATAGTAACTATAGTCTCTGTCGGACGGATGTTCCAATCTCCATGTGTCAAATAGTTGAATGCGCAATAGGGCTTTTTTGATCCGTTTAATGGTGGTGTAGGCAATGTTAGATTTCCCCCTGGAGTTATCCAAAGTGGGGTCAAGGGTGACATTAAGATCACCGCATAAAATTACTGTACCTTGTATCAGGGGGATCGCAGCGTCCACCAGACGTGTAACAAAGCTGTCCTGCTTTTGATTTGGGGCGTATGCGTTAATGATTGTAAGTATTTGGTCCCCCACCCTCAGTGAGAGGATAATGTATCTTCCAAAACTATCTGTCGTGCACTTTAGGATTTGATGTGGGAGGGATTTATGGATAGCTATCGCCACACCCTTGGAACGGGAATCCGGGTTGTCTGAGGATACCCATGTCTGATAATACTTATTTTTAAGAGTGGGGACATGCCCTTGTTTGAAATGGGTCTCCTGAAAACACACCATGCTTACCTTCCGTTTGTGAAGGTGGTACAATATCTGTGATCTCTTCTCCGGGACATTGAGGCCCCTGGCATTGAAAGAAGCAATAGTCAGGTCCGCCATCTATAAAAGAGTGAGACATTAGAAATATATGAGAAAGGGGATCGAACACGATCAGCCCGGTCGCCCAAGTAAAGGGGAGAAAGAGGTTTAAGATGGGTAGAGTGTAGCGGGAAAGAAAACAAAAAGAACATCAGGTAAAAAGACCTTGCACAGTAAACTAAATCCGAACAAACGTTCCTAGGGAACATATCCGCCCTAACTAGGCAGGACAGAGGATCCCGACCTATTTGGGGAAAAAGGATGTCAGGCATGACCAAGCAGAGCTTTGGATATATGAAGAGCCTTAAAGATAACCATAAACACCGGCAAAAGAGTTAGATGCTGATATGATACGGGCATTGAATAAACTTTAAAACACAAGTAAAAGTCATTTAGCTTTGAATATTTGTAGATAAGATAGGCCAAAGGGGCGCACGCGGCCTCTGAGCCTCTCTATGTCAAGTAACGAGGGCGGCCCGCCCCACGGCCCCGTTCACCTCGCGGAGGTAGTCCCCTGTTGTACCCAGAAGGTGGGTCTGGCCTGGTATAGGTGTTCCTTTCCCTTGGGACCCAGGGCTGGAGCAGCGTAAGTGGCCAGGCCGTGATAGAAATGGCAGGTAGGCCCAAGTTCTTGGTGAACGTCGGGATATCCTCTGGGGAGCGTAGGACCCACCATCGGGAGTCTTTCTGAACCGATAGGGAGAATGGAAATCCCCACCGGAACGGTAGTCCCTTTTCTTTTAGGACATCCAGAAGAGGCTTAAGGGTAGCACGTTGGGCTAGGGTGTGCCTTGAAAGATCTGGCATGATGCGAATGGCAGAGCCATTGTATGATAGGTTCGGTTTCTTCCTGGCAGCTTGTAAAATGGCCTCCTTTGCAGCAAAGAAGTGCACCCTGCACACAACATCCCTTGGGCGAGGGTCCTCTGAGTCCGGGGGACGTAGAGCCCTATGGGCTCTGTCAAGCTCTAGAGGGGTTCCTGGTGGCTTCCTTAATAGATTATTGAAAATGGAACGGAGGACGGCTGGGATGTCTGGGGGCGCAATCGATTCAGGAAGGCCTCTAACACGTAGATTGTTTCTTCTATTTCTGTTTTCTTGATCATCTACGTGTTGTTGAAGGGCAAATAATTGTTTGGACTGATTCTGTACTGTCTCTTGGATGGATTGAATAGAGACTTGAGAATTTGATTGCTGTTCGGTAAGGGTATCAACCCTATGGGTAAGTGAGGAGAGATCAGACCGCAATTGGATAAATTCCTGTTTACATTCCGCCACCACCTGCTTGGCCAGTGCTGCAATGTCATTCTTAGTAGGAATTGCTTGTAACAGTGCCCGCAGGTCTGCCAAGGATGCCGGGCGATCTTCGCTCGCTGAGGCGGTAGCATGAGGTATATTGGGGTATGCATAAAAGGAGTCCTGTATAACTGGGCCAAAGATCATTTTCTGTGTATTTTGGGGGTTGTTCATGTCCTCCCACAGCGGTGGTCCGGCTACAAGATGGTGTGGGGGAGCCCCCAGCGTCATGGGCCCTTTGTGTACGGGTATCAATGTGCCCCTATCCAGAACCCCGTCTGCACCCGTCTGGCTCTCAGCCCAGGAGGATCCCGTGCACCAACTGTCTGGAGAGGTGGGGGCCAACTCCTTCTGAGGTATCCCCCAGAACTCAGCGGCCACCTCCATAGACTCGTGCGGTTCTCCTCTGTCCGCAGGTCCCTCTGAAGTCCGTGTGGTCCTTGGTAGGGGAGTGTGGTTTATGCTGCTACCACCGTCCCTGATGTGGGCCCCTTTTAGCAGGTCCCCTTTCCCCCCCTGTACCTGCAACGTTTGGTCTAGCAGTCCTGCAGGGGTGCCTGCTGCGTCGTCCCCACCATCATCAGTCGCCCTCACATAAGAGGTTGGCAGTACCTGAGCTTCGGCCGCTCTGCTCGGCGTCTGACTCTTCATTACCCGGGGCTGCAGCGGTGAGTCATCACCTGGGCCCGGGCACTTGTACAGATCACTCTCGCACGCTGCAACTCTCCAGGCTCCACTGGCGCTGGCTACAGGTAAGTTGTGGGGGTTAACCGGTCTCATCGGCGACGCCTTGGGGTGCAGGGGAGGCAAGATCGCGGCCACGGGTGTCTCGTCCTCCAGTGCTAGTCTTTCAGGCCGCGTCTCAGGGGAGCGGGCGCCATCTTGGAATGGCGCCAGCAGATTTACCGCTCCTCCCGTCGCTGGGCTCTTGAATGTGCACACCGCCGCTGTGGGTCTCTCGGCCAGCTCACTCATATCACGAGAAGTCTCTGCTGCTTCACATCTATCCCGGGTCTCCAGCATTGTCACATTCTCAGGCATCAGGACAGGGGCAGGGACCGGATCAGGCCCTGCAGGCCGCGATTTGTGCCCCGGCTGCGCAGTTGTCTCATACTCCTTGGAGCGGGTGAAATATGCCCCAATGTTGTTCTGGGGTGCAGGGGGTCGACTTGGGGTGCTGGGCTTAGCCTTTTTAGTGGTGGATTTGCCCATTTTGCATATAAAAGCCGGCTTTATGGGGGATTATATGGAGGAGCTCCAGAAATCACGTCTTCACTCAGCCATGTCTAGCTCCGCCCCCCCGTGTGTGTGTTTTTTAACTGTAATTTACAGATTAATCATGGAAGGAATCTCGGGGAGATGCCTGACATGATTAATCTAGGACTTATTGGCAGCTATGGGCTGCCATTAACTCCTTATTACCCCGATTTGCCAACGCACCAGGGCAAATCGGGAAGAGCCGGGTACAGTCCCAGAACTGTCGCATATAATGTATGCGGCAATTCTGGGCGGCTGCTGACTGATATTGTTAGGCTGGGGGGCTCCCCATAACGTGGGGCTCCCCATCCTGAGAATACCAGCCTTCAGCCGTATGGCTTTATCTGGCTGGTATTAAAATTGGGGGGGACCGCACGCCGTTTTTTTAAATTATTTAATTATTTATTTCACTGCACAGTATACACACACCCACCGGCTGCTGTGTTTGGGTGCAGTGAGACACCTGTCACTCAGCGTGGGGGCGTGTCTCACTGCAACCAATCATAGGCGCCGAAAAGCAGGAAAGCAGGGAATACGAGATTGTTTAATGAGCGGCCGGCTTTTTCAAAAGAGGAAAAGCCGCCGGAGTTTAGTGAACAGCTGTGCAGCGCCGCGGCAGTGATCGGGGAACGGTAAGTAAGAGAGAGGGGGGAGACTGACCGACAGACTGTGAGAGGAAGACAGACAAGACAGTGAGAGACCGACAGAGCGAGACCGACCGACGGGAGATAGAATGAAAAAAGAAATGACCGACATCGCTAGTAAAAAGCACAAAACGTGCGTTTTGGACATCGGAGTGGCACACAATGTTTTACGTAAAATCTTTCATGTATTAATCTCAAAAAGTAACATACACCAGCTCTATCTCACTATTGGGTATGTGCCCTTAACATTTCCGCCATGAAAATTCATTTTGGTGTCATTTTGGAAGGTTTTCTGGTGAGTCCGTAAAAATGGCGTAAAACTCGGACAAAATTGTTCACAGCTGTGACTTTTGAGTGATAAATGCTTCAAGGGTTCTTCCCCATGCTGTTGCCATGTCATTTGAGCACTCTTCTGAGACTTTTGTGACATTTTTAGGGTTTCTACATGCTGCCGGGGGGTCATTTCAGAAAAATACTCGGGTCTCCCATAGGATAACATTGGGCTCGGTGCTCGGGCCAAGTACACGAGTATCTTGGGATGCTCGGCCCGAGCCTCGAGCACCCGAGCTTTTTGGTACTCGCTCATCACTATTGTCTACTAGTGGCTCAGCTCCATGAAAGCCAGCTGTACATTATGAGCGATGAAAGCTCTCATTGCAGGACAACGATATTTGACAAAGCAAGTCAATCATTTTCATACTGTATAACTAATTAAAGCAATTTAATACCTTGTGAAAATGCCTCTGATGGTTAACTATCTGCATTAAACCTGTTTTGTCCAAGGGAAGTGTGAAAACTGCTACCGATCAGTAGCTGCTAATAGGCAGCAGCATTCTCAAGACAAGACAATTTCACATAAGCAACAACATACACATCATGGTTAACTTTTGCATAGAAGAATATAGTATTTAAAAAGATGTTGTCCAAGTAGTGGACAACCCCTCTAGGAAAGGACACCTCTGTGTGGGTATTGGATTGCTGAATCATGTGGCTATGCCATAAATATCTGAGGTGAGCAAGCCATTTTATCTCTTGTTTGATTTTCAGCTCCCCTGCTCAAAATGTTACATCCTATATTTGCAATTACTTGCTTTGTCTTTAGAGACAGCTATAAATCACTCTGTAGTATGTCTGAGCTGCGGCAGATGGCTTTTCCGGAGACTTCACTTTGCTTAGGAGCAGACGGAATGTCATCCATTATTAAGCAAGTTCTGTCCTGATCACCAAACTGATTTTCCCTCTAGAATAACATTACTGAGTGAATACACATTAATTGCAGGGTAAAAGATCAGGTGTGGCTAATCACTCATAAATGTCTATATCAATAGCTTTATCTTTTTCTATATAGAAAACTAAGTGAAATGAACAAAAGAGAAATCTAAAACAATTCAGTATTTGGGTGTTACCATATTCTGCCTTCAATATAGCATAAAAGGATCTATGCTACACTTTCACACAGTCTTTGAAGGTTGTTCCAAACATCTTGGAAAAATAACCACAAATCTTCATGTAATCATAGTCCGGATGATGTTTAGATCAGGACTCTATGGAGATCATATAATCATTCCGAGGACTCCTTTTTCTTGTTTAGGGTCGTTGTCCTTTGGAATAATGTATTGGGAGCCATTCCGACACCTTAGTTATAGTATTGCCTGATGGATTAGCATCTGTCTGTATTAATCAGCATTGAGGTGTAAGGACCGAAGCTCCGATAGGGATCCAGCAAGTCACGAGACAGAGATGCAGGCAGAAAGTTAACCAACTGAATTTAACTGACTTGATTTGGGATGGGAAGTAAGATATAGACAATAGTATGCAGACTTCTCCTCCAAATGATCACAGTAATACTGTACAATGAGATATACTCCTGGGTTGGTGTGGCCACCTCTAAGTTCCCCAGATTGTTTCACAGCAAACCCAGAACAAATTTACCTAACAGTCTTCAGGCTAGAATATTAACACAGCAATAGGGTATGAAAATCATGTGAGTTTGGCTACAGGGGGATCTTTGAGACTCCACACCAACTTACAACTTATCTGCCTAAACTGTAACACACAAAACACTCGTATAAACAGAGACACCGTATATGCGTATATGTAGCGCCCCTGAGACCCTCAGGGCACTACAGGGAACTGCATCCTCTTGGGGATACAGGACCTACCCCATGGGACCTGTAACACCAGTGCCAGGAACATCAACACACACCTAAAAATCCCAGTTGCCACTCACACCAGGGCTAGTGGGAGGGCCACCCAGTGGGCAGAGCAAACCCAGAGATTAGATCACCTGGTGGAAGGGGGGCAGGCCAGTCTGAGAAAGAACAGGAAGCAGTCTGTCAGAATGTAGTGAGGAGAGCAGACGTGACTCTGGCTGGGTCTGTGTAACAGTGACTCAGGGGCACGGGAGTCAGATTGTCAGCATGGGCAAATGAGTACCTCTGGGCAGGAGTCAAGACCCCAGTGACGGTATGAAGGAGCCCCACTGGAATCTGGGCATGTACGGGGCACAGGGCCCTAGGTGAAATGCAGGTTTCAGACTGTTTGGCAAATACCTGCATGGTGAGGGCTCTCCATGGGCCTCTCTGACCTACAGATCCGGGGGCATCAGCAGTAAACTAGGATTGGGGTTCGGACACGTACCTCCCTGTAGGATCCGCACTGCCAGCCGAATGGACGGACCGCTGTCTCACAGCGGAGGGACCCCAAAGTTCCAAGCTTCGGGGTCTCAACCACACTGAGAGTGCCGGGGAAAGAGCAACCTGAGTCATTATCTGGCACTGGCAATACAGGGACCAGAACCAGCCGTCCAGGGTCCACAGTGAGTAGAGACTGTTAAAGACAACCTGGTGTGGTCTCCATTATTGCCCCACTACATCTCCCAGGCTCTACCTGCGGAGGGCCTAACATCTCGACTGCCACTACAACCATCCCTGGGAGTACCCACGTTGAGCAGCAGCGGTTCTCCATTCTTAACCGCAACCTGCAGGTGGCGTCACAAACATTAATTCTATTATCCCCTGTAAATACTCCCTTTTTATTAAGCATCCCCAGAGTGACATTCCCAACTGCAACCGCCCGGGACTAAGTACCCTCTTCCCTGGGCGACACAGCTTAAATTTGGCATCACGAACAGGATACGGACAAGGCCCGTTAACACGGGTGACGTGTGCCTTAAGAACTGTATTATATGGACTGTTTATGTAAAGACTGTCACCATCTTGAATGCTGAAAAATCTGCTGCGCCATCACTGTGCCTGAAAAGAGCATGAAACTGCAAAAGTGCGTGAACGTAAGCCCTGCCCACGAACCCTGAGACTGCGGGCGGAAGTCGACAGTAACCGTACCCGGAAGTTCCCAGTTTGCTCCAGTCCCCGCGAGATTGCTGAGAGATGACCAGGGGCCACTGGCGAGACAAAGGAGCGGGGTCACCACAAGGGTCCGCACGCCTGTAACTGGCAAGATGTCTGCCCCTCCAGTCCACGAGAGCGGTCGGCTTAGCCGCCGAGATGTGCCCTGGATGGCAGAGAGACTGGAGGTCCAACAACTATACTGGACCCTGAGGACGGAGAACCTGCGGCGAATCGCATAATGGGAAGCGAAGATGATGTGGGTAGTGGCAGCCATACGGGTTCGAGAAAGTGGAGCGCCGCGTGACTGGGCTGCTCCGACCCAGACCCCAGGATCCCTCCTTGACCAGGCAGCATCACCGTCAGAGCCAGTAAGACCAGAAGCGGTCGCATCATCTTCCCCGCTGGGGAAGGAGCAAGCATCCGTTCCTGAATCAGGGTCAGCAATGCAGGCCTCGTTGGAATCGGGAGCCGCCGGAAAGGTCACCCCCGGTGCTGAAGACCATCCACAGGTACTGCGCCCAGCTGCTGTAAAAGGAATGGCGAATCTGGCCCAAAGCTGAAATGGGTGCCGCGTGCAGGGGGCGAGTTTGTCCGCGTTGTGCTAACGCGATACACGGTGTCTGATATGGAGGTACTAAAACCAGAAGAATCTGCACACCAACCTGCTGCGGTGCCCGTCCAAGCCTCTGCATCTGCGACAGCATCGACACCCTAGCGGCCGCTGGGGGGATGGTAGAGATGTGTGTACTCAGTGCACCCAGGTCTTGAGTGCTGATCTAAGGAGGCAAGGTGATCCAGTTGGCCCCCTTATTGAATGGTGGTAGCTGAACCAGGCTACCCCAGCAGTTATTGTTTTACGTTTGGGTTATTACCTAATGTTGAAATGTTTGTTGCTATACGCTCTGCTAATCATTTAAGAATGTTTGAATAATTGCGAAATGCTGAATCATTCCGGGAAAGTAACCTGGTTTTCCACTTGCTTTACCAGTTATAATGTTATTAAAAATGGACCATGGCTGCAGGACTGGCAGCAGCCAGCACAAACTTGTGCCTTATGTAAATAGTTGCACCCTGTGTGCCTACCGGAGTAGTCCTCTGCACCATCAGGACATTTATCCCGCCACCACGGAGAGGAAGGTTGGAGGAAAGGTGTGGGATACAGGAGGCCCAGACCTGGTCACCAATGGGAGCGGTGACCTGCCTCCTCAAAGGGTTTTGGGGAACCAGGACCTTTTTGGGTGGTGGGTTGATGGGGGGACTACAGCAACATTCAAGAAATGTGCCTCCCCTGCGTGGGAAGACTGTTATCCTGTTTCTAACTTTTATCTTTTTCTTGCGGTTAAATATAAACTCTGCTTGCTTACAGCCCGAGGACGTGCAGTGTTTAACCAAGGGGGAATGTAGCGCCCCTGAGACCCCCAGGGCACTACAGGGAACTGCATCCTCTTGGGGATGCAGGACCTACCCCCTGGTACCTATAACACCAGTGCCAGCAACAGCAACACACACCTAAAAATCCCAGTTGCCACATTATTTTATTATTATTATTATTATTATTATTATTTATTATTATAGCGCCATCAATTCCATGGCGCTTTACATGTGAAAGGGGTGTACATAATAGCGACAAGTACAATAATAAATAATACAAGACACAGACAGGTACAGGAAGATAGAGGTCCCTGCCCATGAGGGCTCACAGTCTACAAGGGATAGGTGAGGATACAGTAGGTTAGGGTAGAGATGATGGTGCGGCGCTGTATCAGACTGAGGGTTATGGCAGGTTGTAGGCTTGTCGGAAGAGGTGGGTCTTCAGGTTCCTTTTGAAGCTTGTCAAGGTAGGCAAGAGTCTGATGTGTTGAGGCAGAGCATTCCAGAGTATGGGGGAGGCATGGGAGAAATCTTGGATGCGATGGTGGGAAAAGGAGATGAGAGGGGAGTAGAGAAGGAGATCTTGTGAGGATCGAAGGTTACGTGCAGGTAAGTACCGGGTGACTAGGTCACAGATGTTATGAGGAGACAGGTTGTGGATGGCTTTGTATGTCATGGTTAGTGTTTTGAACTGGAGTCGTTGGACAATGGGAAGCCAGTGAAGGGATTGACAGAGAGGAGAGATCGGGGAGTAGAGGGGGGACAGGTGGATTAGGCGGGCAGCATAGTTTAGAATAGATTGTAGGGGTGCGAGACTGTTAGAAGGGAGGCCACAGAGTAGGAGGTTGCAATAATCCAGGCGGGAGATAATAAGGGCATGTACTAGGGTTTTTGCAGCTTCTTGGTAAAGGAATGTACGGATACGGGAAATATTTTTGAGTTGGAGGCGGCAGGAGGTGAAGAGGGCTTGGATGTGTGGCATGAAAGAGAGATCAGAGTCTAGGATTACTCCCAGGCAGCGAGCACGTGGCACTGGGAAAAGTGAGCAGCCATTGCCATTGATGGATATGTCAGGTGGGGGGATGAGTGAGGAGGAGGAAAGACAATGAATTATGTTTAGTCCATGTTCAGTTTTAGGAATCGAGCAGAGAAAAAGGATGAAATAGCAGACAGACATTGTGGGATTCTGGTTAGTAGGGACGTGATGTCAGGTCCAGAGAGGTAGATCTGCATATCATCAGCATAGAGATGATACTGAAAGCCGTGGGACTCTATAAGCTGTCCCAGGCCGAAGGTGTAAACGGAGAAAAGCAGGGGTCCAAGAACTGAACCTTGGGGGACCCCAACAGATAGGGGGCGAGATAAGGAAGTGGTGTGAAAGTGGGAGACGTTGAAAGTTCGGTTGGTTAAGTATGAGGAGATCCAAGATAGCACCAAGTCTGTGATGCCCAGAGATGAGAGAATTTGTAGTAGAAGGGAGTGGTCTACTGTGTCAAAGGCAGAGGACAGGTCCAGGAGGAGGAGGACAGTGTCACTTGGCATTTGCGGTTAGTAGGTCGTTAGTGACTTTTGTCAGGGCAGTTTCAGTGGAATGATGGGGTTGGAAACCAGATTGTAACCGGTCAAAGAGACAGCAGGAAGAGAGGTGTGAGGACAGTTCAAAATTGACATGCTGTTCCAGTAGTTTTGAGGCATAGGGGAGAAGGGATATGGGGCGATAGTTTGACACAGAGGAAGGGTCAAGGGAGGGCTTTTTGAGGATGGGTGTGATTGAGGCATGTTTAAAGCATAAAGGGAATACACCAGTTGTTAGTGATAGGTTGAAGAGATGGGTTAGGGTCAGGAGGAAGACTATGGTGAGATTGGGGATGAGGTGCGAGGAGAGTGGATCAAGCAGGCAGGTTGTGAGATGTGATCTTGAGAGTAGAGTGGAAAGATGATCTTCTGTCATGGTGGAGAAGCTGGATTCGGATGATGAGGGCTGAGTAGTTGTGAGGAATGGCTGTGGTGATTGTGGGCCAAAGCTTGCTCTGATGTTGTCAATCTTCTGCTTGAAGAAAGAGGCAAAGTCTTCAGCTGAAAAGCTGAGATGAGAGGAGACGGAGGTGGTGCCAGAGGACGGAGGAGAGAGTTGAAAGTGTTGAATAGCTGTTTAGGGTTGTGGGATAGATAGGATATGAGAGATGAGAAGTAGGTTTGTTTTGCATCAGTGAGTGCAGACTTGAAAATGGTGAGAGGTTGTTTGTATGTAACGAAGTGCTCAGTGGAATGAGACCTCTTCCATCTGTGCTCAGCAATTCTGGAAGCCCGTCTCAATTCTTTAGTCTGACTCGTGTGCCAGGGTTGCCTGTTGATTGTGCAGGTTTTGGTGTGTTTGAGGGGGGCAGCTGATTCGAGAGCTGCAGAGATGGTGGTGTTGTATAAAGTGGCAGCAGCATCTGCATCGTGTGAAGAAGCAATGTCTGCAAGAGGGAAAAGAGCCTGAGAAATTGAGTGTAAGTGAAGGTGATTGAGATTTCTGCGGGGGTGTGAAAGTTTGTGGAGGGGGGTTGTGTACTTGGAGAAGAGAGGGAAGAGAATGTGAGTAGGTAGTGGTCAGACAGGGGGAGAGGCGAGTTAGAGAGGTTAGATAGGGAACAGAGAGGAGTGAAGATAAGGTCCAGTGTGTGGCTATCTTTTTGAGTAGCTGCAGAGGACCATTGAGTGAGGCCGAAGGAGGAAGCGAGTGTTAGAAGTTTAGAAACAGATGAGTGAGAAGTGTCAATGGGGATATTAAAGTCACCCATGATGATGGCGGAAATGTCGGTGGAAAGGAAATGTAGTAGCCAGGTGGTCAAATGGTTAAAAAAGGCAGTGGCTGGCCCTGTGGGGCAATAAATCACAGCCAGTTGGAGGTTGGAAGGGAAGTAGATGCATACGGAGTGCACCTCAAAAGAGGGGAGAGTAACCGAGGGTGGTAGTGGAATTTGCAAGAGGGAAAAGCAGTCCAGCTCACCACACTGCCTTGCTGGTATGATCCAATCCTGCGCACAGAAGTGGTTTGGCCACCAAACAATGTAGGAAAGAAGAAAGGTTTCCAGTGCCAGGGAGGAAAATTAAAAGTCCATTTTATTGAAGAATTATATCAAATATTAAAAATCCAGCAAGTAAGGTATGAGTGTCGGATAGCCAGCAAAACAATGCTGCTGACTATCCGACACTCATGCCTTACTTGCTGGATTTTTAATATTTGATATAATTCTTCAATAAAATGGACTTTTAATCTTCCTCCCTGGCGCTGGAAACCTTTCTTCTTTCCTACATTGGTAGTGGAATTGGTGTAAAGGAGCATTGATCGAACAGGAGCAAACCAACTCCTTTACCATGCTTGTTACTGAGGGGGGGGTGTGTGAGAGAGTTGGAGTCCACCATAAGAAAGTGCAGAAGGAGAAGCAGTGTCAGAGGGGGTGAGCCAGGTTTCTGGGATGGCGAGGAAGGAAAGTTTATTAATGACGAAAAGATCATGGGCTAGTGGGAGGGCCACCCAGTGGGCAGAGCGAACCGAGAGACTAGATCACCTGGTGCGAGAGTGGCAGGCCAGACTGAGAAAGAACAGGAAGCAGTCTGTCAGAATGTAGTGAGGAGAGCAGACGTGACTCTGGCTGGGTCTGTGTAACAGTGACTCAGGGGCACTGTAGTCAGATTGTCAGCCAGGGCAAATGAGTACCTCTGGGCAGGAGTCAAGACCCCAGGGACGGTACGAGGGAGCCCCACTGGAATCTGGGCACGTACGGGGCACAGGGCCCTAGGTCAAGCGGCGCAAGTTTCAGACTGTTTGGCAAATACCTGCACGGTGAGGGCTCTCCATGGGCCTCACTGACCTACAGATCCAGGGGCATCAGCAGTAAACTAGGATCGGGGTTCGGACACGTGCCTCCCCGTAGGGTCCGCACTGCCAGCCGAATGGATGGACCGCTGTCTCACAGTGGAGGGACCCCCAAAGTTCCAAGCTTCGGGGTCTCAACAACACTGAGAATGCTGGGGAAAGAGCAACCTGAGTCACTATCTGGCACTGGCAATACAGGGACCGGAACCAGCCGTCCAGGGTCCACAATGAGTAGAGACTGTTAAATACAACCTGGTGTGGTCTCCATTATTGCCCCACTACATCTCCCAGGCTCTACCTACGGAGGGCCTAACATCTCGACTGCCACTACAACCATCCCTGGGAGTACCCACGTTGAGCAGCAGCGGTTCTCCATTCTTAACCGCAACCCGCAGGTTGCGTCACAAACATTAACTCTATTATCCCCTGTAAATACTCCCTTTTTAGTAAGCATCCCCAGGGCATGGGACCAGGCAATGGCCACCAGAGTGACATTCCCAACTGCAACCACCCGGGACCAATTACCCCGTTCCCTGGGCGACACACATATACTATAAGCAATTGGGTATATCTGCACCAAAGGTACCATATTGCTTGGCAGAGTCTATCACAGATTTAATAGTCCTGTCCTCAGCCGCTTCTCGTGTTCTTCAGCACCAAAAATCCAAATGTAAACAAACAGAGATGTCCTCTCTCCTCCTCAGCATTCTAGGGCCTCCAACCGAGGCACTCACAGTTCTGTAAGCTGAAGATTATCAGTCCTACTCTCAGACGTTGTCTCTTACAGAGGTCCTCTGGTATCCATAGCAGGGGAAAGGCTTCTCCTCATCCTCAGATGTCAGAGTAATGTCCCGGTCAACAGCTGACCTTCACCTCAGAAAGAACTACAGACCACAGTTCCTCCACAGTCCTCTCTAACACTGTTCCCTGAGCTTGTCTACACGCATCCTGTACACGTTGCTCCCTTTTCCTCTGGTCCCCACCTTCCAGGAGCCGTGAGTCTTTAGGTCCTAGTGTCCTCCTCTCAGCTGGTGAGTCACTTCCAGGTAGACAGCACTGATTAGACATTGTAGCACAGCTGACAGCACTCTTCACACTGTTACAGAGGACTTAAAAAAAATGGGCAACGTTAAGAACACCGTACATGTAGTAGTCGGCCAAGGAAACTTAGTGCAGCACATGGAAAACACATCATGCTTACTTCTTTTCTAAATTTTCCATAGTATTTGAATATATTTTATTTTCGTTTCAAGTCTCAAGTATCATATAAATAACTTTGGAGCTGTTGTATTTTTTATTTTATAGAATGATACAACGGGGTAATAATACATAGACATATGGTAAAAAATCATGATAGCCTATGATCTTGTACTTTTGGACATGATGATGATCAGTAAAATATTATAATATAGTCGTCATGCGTGATTGAGGATAGACTAGATACTAATAACTGGTAGCAAAAAGTTAAGAATTCCCGAAACTTCTGTATATTTATGTGCATTCTTTTAAAAATTTCAATTTGGAACATCTTTTTCTTAATACGTAACTACTCTGTATTAGTGATGGGCAAGCACTAAAATGCTCAGGTGCTCCATTCTCAAATCAAACAAATCGGACTGCTCGGTTGCTCGTCTCGAGTATCAAGTATAATGAAAGTCAATCAGAAACTCGAGCATTTTTTGAGAAGCCCCTCCCAGAACATCTGTGGGGGTATGACAGTTGCTGAAATGGATAGAAACAGCAGTCAAATGGAATGGCAACAGCCTGGGTGGGGAAGATACCTGGATGAATCTGATGCTAGGTCACTGCTGGGAATAACGTTGGCAGAGAACTACACCACTTTTATGGACTTACAATAAAACATACAAAACCAAAGATAAAATGGATTTTACAGGAAAAAATTTTAGAAAACATACTTTTCTATACAATGACTTGAATATAAGGCAAAATAAGAAAGAGAAAAAAAACAATAAGAAAAGCCTCCTCCACCCTTTATGCTATGTTCATATGTAATGTTCTTGCTGCATTTTTTGAAATTTCTCATTGCTTGAAAAAAAACATTCACCGCTAATTTTAACATTTTAATACCTTAGCTGGGAATGTGGTGTGTGCCATGAACAGACACATCCTGTTTAATTTATGAAGTAGGGACTATGAAGCTCATAAAGCCTATGCGGAGAATACAAGAACTGGCAACAATTAGAAGGAAGAGGCATTCTGATACACTCTGTATTAGACATAAAGGAGGGTCTTATACATATTCTATTAAAAATGTTAGGTAGTGGGACTCCTACGTTCATAAAAGCTATGCACTAAGTTCATGGGTTGCAAAAAAAATAGGAGTGACTGCAATACTCCCTGGAAGACACACAGAGTAATGCCTCAGACAACATTTTTTTAACATTTTTAAGAAGTGGGACTCCTAGACTTGTAAAGAATCTACTCTAAGTGCAAAACCTATCCAAAAGTTACATTGAGGAATTGCAAAACAGACAGAAACAGACGAATATGAGGGTCTATGAGTCAATTCTGGTATTATTTTATTATTTTAAAATCCTTCTGACTCAGAAACTGGGAAAGCTTATGTAGTTAGTGGAAGGCCAAGCTAAAATTACAAGTAGGAGTTGCAGTACACCCTGTAAGAGACATAGAGGAGGGCCTCTGATCTAGTTCTGGTACAATCTAAAAAAAACATTCTGACTCCAAAACTGGGAAATCCTATGCACTTTTGGGAGACTTAGCTCAAATTAAAAGGAAGCATTGCAGTACACCCTGGAAAAGATGTAGAGGGAAGACTGATTCAATTCTGGCACAATTTTAAAAAGATTATGACTCCCAAACTGGGAAAAGTCTATGCACTCAGTGTAAGGTCTTGCTAAAATTAAAAGCAGACATTGCAATAAAGCCAGCAAGAGACAAAGGGGGGACTCTGAAAACATTTATGCATGATTTTAAAATTATGGTAACACCGAGACTAGTTAATATCTGCCATTCAACCAACAACCTGTTTGTGCTGTTTTGTCTTCAAGAGTGGTGCCTTGTGTCCCCCTGGAAAGTGGGATAGGAAGCCAGGTCTTGTGGATGAGCAGGTTTGTTGTGCTCACGCAGCAGGCACAGTTTCACCTTACCCACCTTACCCTTACCTCGGCCTATGTGTGCACCATCAGCAGCACGTCCACTTCCCTGTCCCTTACTACATGCATTGCACATACTAAATTATATATGCAGCTAATGTAGCGCACCACGGGGCAGATGGTTAACCTACTCGTCGCCGGGCCGTTTCAGGTCGGGTCAGGTGAAGTCACGGGTGGCCTTGCTCAGTTCCATTGCCCCCGAGGCGCACAGGTAAAAGGGGTGTTTTGGGAAAGTTTGTCATGACGCCACCTGTGGTATGCCGCCAGGGAGTAGCCACCGCTGCAGGATTCCTCGCCGGGGCAGGTGTTATTGCAGCCGGGATGGTGTCGCTCCCCACAGGCGGAGCGGGTCCTGGGTGGATGAATAGGGGTTTAATGGCCGTGGGCGCCTAAGCGCTGAGCGGTGGCGCTGGTAAGCACGGAACAACACAGTCTCTGTGGGTTCAAGGTGTCATTTACTCACAACTTCAGCTGACAGTCCGGTCGCACTGGTCACCGCTGTTATGGGCCCTGGTCAATCACAGGAAGGTAAGAAGCCAACACCGGTGTTTGAAGAAAGAGAAGAAGAGAGAATGTCCTGTTTCTGGGATGTCCCCCTTAGTGGTTAGGTACCCTGGATGAGCTCTCGCTCCAAGCCCCGGGCCTAGCAAAGTTCAAGTTTTCCAAAGATGTGTTGCCAGAACTATGGTCTCGACGGGTCTATCTGAGTGAGTGTGTTGCACCTATTTCTACCCCAAGTGGAACCCCCCCACCCCCAGGTGACTGGCTTCAGTGACCAGGGAAGCCCCATGTGTCGTCATAGCCACCCCTGCCTACCCTGAGCCATCCCACCCTGTGTGAAGGCTCCTAAGCTGTATGTAAAGTGTGTGAATGTGGAACACCGGTGATTAACCCCCTTTCCTGAGATAGATACCGCACCTTAATTGAGGTGCAGTGCCCTGTGTCGACCAGAGCCTCAGGGGTGCCACACTAAGAACAGTACTAATAGGGAATAGAATCTAATACATGTAACAAGGGAAACGTCTTTCGGTTTTGATTGCAGGAGCAATGACTGTAAGCAAGAAACCTTGCCTAAATGCCTATCATGGTAAACTATCCCTTATCCAGCAGCTAGCCCTACACTAATAAAGCCTACTTATAAAGCCTAGACACTAAGTATAAGGCCTCTGCCACACTCACGTGAATTTCACGCACGTGCCGAGAGACACGTATTTTCCCTGCGTGTTGTGTGCAGGTAAGTACGTGTCTCTGGTACGTGCGTGACACGTGTGTTCTACGTGTGCTATCCGCGATAGCACACGTAGAATCAGTAATTATTATACTCACCTGGTCCTTCCTGCTGTCTGCGCTGCTGTCCGTGGTGCTGATCCTCGGTCTCCAGCCCTCCCGTCTCCCCGCTGCTGCTGCTGCCAGGCTGTGAAGTGAATATTCAATGAGAATAATGAGCGGCGGTCGGCAGCAAGAGGCAGCAGCGGCAGAGACAGGAGGGCTGGAGAAGGTGAGTTAATGTTTTTTTTTTTTTTCACTGACATGTGTGTTTTCTCCGGCGCGTGTCACACGGGACCGCATCCACACTACACCCGTGTGGTACGGGTGCGGGCCGTGTGACACCCGTGCTGCCGGCGAAAAACCGGACATGTCAGCGCTTTGAAAATCGCACACACGTACAAACGCACACGGACACACGTTCCGTGTGGTTTTACGTGTGTGTGCCTGCTACAATAGGGTAGCATTGGTTAAAGTGTCTCCGTGCCGCCGGTACGTGTAAAAAATGACAAACACGTGCCGGAGGCACGGATGTGTGGCACAGGCCTAAGAGCTGCCAAAAATTAAAAGGAGGGAATGCAATACTCCCTGGAAGACACATAGAAGAGGGTAACCTAATAAAGTATTTATACAGTTTGTAATTGTAAAATAATTTGGCCTTCTAAATTTGAAAAAGATTGTCCAAACAGACAGAATCTGTCAATGAATGCATGAAAAGAAGCCATCATGGTGTGAACTGTGGAAGAGATTTATGTGACCAGAAGGAACACTCGTTTCCAACACATGATACTCATATGAGACAAAGAAAAACAGAACAAGATGTGAAAAAGCAAGACGTTGACTTTAATAAAACTAAAGAGGTTTATGTGGCTAGTAAACATCTTACTAACATTGCTGTATTAAAAATTAAAGAAACAATGGAAAAAAAATGGTGGAATGAAGAAGGCCACATTCACTGTAACTAGTAAAGAGCAGAAGGTCAGAACAGTTCAGTTGAAGAGAGTGACTGGCAGTGCGTCAATGGCACCCGAAAGAGGTGGACCTATGCCCGAAAGAAGTGCGTGGTGAGTCACTGTCCGTGGCCATTTTCTAAGAGACTCATGACCTAAAAGAAATATTTAAAAACATTGAGTCTCCTACACTTCTAAAACCTGTGCACTTAGTGCAAGGCTTATGAAATATTTAGGGTGACATTGCAGTACCCCCTGGTGGAGATATAAAGGAGGACATCAGAAAGCATTTTTTCCTCATTTGGAAAGAGTGGGACTCCTAGACTGTTACACTATGTGCAAGGGCTGCCAAAAATTAGAAAGAGGCACTCTGACACACCCTGGAAGAGACGTAAAGGAGAGTCTCAGAACATTTTTTTCCAATTAAGGAGTGGGACTCCTAGACTGGTAAAGCCAATTCACTGTATGCAAGGACTGACAAAAGTTTGAAGGAGGTACTCCAATGCACCCTGGAAGAGATGTAGAGGCGGGCCTCAGAACACTTTTTTTTACCATTTGCACGGAGTGGAACTCCTACACAGGTAAAGCTAACATACTAATTGCAAGGCCTGAAAAACATTTACCCCTGAGAGGCGTAAATATACAGTCATATGAAAAAGTTTGGGCACCCCTATTAATGTTAACCTTTTTTCTTTATAACAATTTGGGTTTTTGCAACACCTATTACAGTTTCATATATCTAATAACTGATGGACTGAGTAATATTTCTGGATTGAAATGAAGTTTATTGTACTAACAGAAAATGTGCTTGAAATGAAGTTTATTGTACTAACAGAAAATGTGCAATCCACATTTAAACAAAATTTGACCGGTGCAAAAGTATGGGCACCTCAACATAAAAGTGACATTAATATTTTCTAGATCCTCCTTTTGCAAAAATAACAGCCTCTTGTCGCTTCCTGTAGCTTTTAATGAGTTCCTGGATCCTGGATGAAGGTATATTTGACCATACCTGTTTACAAAACAATTCACTTCAGTTAAGTTTGATGGTCGCCGAGCATGGACAGCACGCTTCAAATCATCCCACAGATTTTCAATGATATTCAGGTCTGGGGACTGGGATGGCCATTCCAGAACATTGTAATTGTTCCTCTGCATGAATACCTGAGTAGATTTGGAGCGGTGTTTTGGATCATTGTCTTGCTGAAATAGCCATCCCCTGCGTAACTTCAACTTCGTCACTGATTCTTGCACATTATTGTCAAGAATCTGCTGATACTGAGTTGAATCCATGCGACCCTCAACTTTAACAAGATTCCCGGTGGCGGCATTGGCCACACAGCCCCAAAGCATGATGGAACCTCCACCAAATTTTACTGTGGGTAGCAAGTGCTTTTCTTGGAATGCCGTGTTTTTTTGCCTCCATGCATAACGCCTTTTTGTATGACCAAACAACTCAATCTTTGTTTTATCAGTCTACAGGACCTTCTTCCAAAATGTAACTGGCTTGTCCAAATGTGCTTTTGCATACCTCGGGTGACTCTGTTTGTGGCGTGCTTGCAGAAACGGCTTCTTTCGCATCACTCTCCCATACAGCTTCTCCTTGTGCAACATGCGTTGTATTGTTGACCGATGCACATTGACACCATCTGCAGCAAGATGATGCTGCAGGTCTTTGGAGGTGGTCTGTGGATTGTCCTTGACTGTTCTCACCATTCTTCTTCTCTGCCTTTCTGTTTTTTTTTCTTGGCCTGCCACTTCTGGGCTTAACAAGAACTGTACCTGTGTTCTTCCATTTTCTTACTATGTTCCTCTAAGTGGAAACTGACAGTTTAAATCTCTGAGACAATTTTTTGTATCCTTTACCTGAACAACTATGTTGAATAATCTTTGTTTTCAGATCATTTGAGAGTTGTTTTGAGGAGCCCATGATGCCACTCTTCATAGGAGATTCAAATAGGAGAACAACTTGCAACTGGCCACCTTAAATACCTTTTCTCATGATTGGATACACCTGCCTATGAAGTTCAAAGCTCAATGAGGTTACAAAACCAATTTAGTGCTTTAGTAAGTCAGTAAAAAGTAGTTAGGAGTGTTCAAATCAAGAAATTGATAAGGGTGCCCAAACTTTTGCACCGGTCAAATTTTGTTTAAATGCGGATTGCACATTTTCTGTTAGTACAATAAACCTCATTTCAATCCAGAAATATTACTCAGTCCATCAGTTATTAGATATATGAAACAGAAATAGCTGTTGCAAAAACCCAAATTGTTATAAAGAAAAAAGGTTAACATTAATAGGGGTGCCCAAACTTTTTCATATGACTGTATTTATGTATGTAAGAGATTTTTTTTCTCAAAATTATGTATTAGGGAAAATTTAAAAGTGAGAATCGCATCATAACCCTGTTGATGTAGGGGAGGAGAAGAAGGACACAAAAAAGAAGAAAACATGGACTGTATACCCTTGTTTGGGTGGAAAGCGGTGCAAGGGAATACACTGCCATAAAAGTAACATTACTATTGCCTTAAGGTTTGGCTGCTGTTATCTGGTGGGGTTGAGAAGTTTGAGCTAAGCCACGCTTTACTCATTTTGATAAGAGTCAGCCTGTCAAAATTTTCAGTTGACAAGTAGATGCCCCTATTGATTATTATGCCTCCTGCAGCACAAAAACCTGCTCTGACAAAACGCTAGAGGCAGGACGGGCCAGCACCTCTTGTCTCAAAGAAATTACTCCTTAAAAACACTATTTATTAATACTGTATATATTAAAATGTTTAGAATGTCCAAATGAACTATTTGAATATAAGACACCAATGAAAAAAAATTAAACGAATACTAGAAACACACTGGCCCTAGTAAACCCTGTTTCTTGAGCCTACCTTACCACAGAGGTTGGCACTGACCTTTTCTTACCCTTGACTCTGCAAAAACTCTTACTGTCGCTCTCATTCATTCTCGCCTGGATTATTGTAATTCTTTATTAATTGGTCTCCCTGTTACTAAACTCTCCCCTCTCCAATCCTTTCTGAATGCCACATCCAGGATCATTTTCCTCTGCAACCGCTTCACTGATGCCTCTGCTCTTTGCCAGTCATTGCACTGGTTGCCTATCCGCTACAGAATCCAACATAAACTTATCACTCTCACTCACAAAGCTCTCCACGGGTCCGCAACCCCCTACATCTCCTCCCTCATCTCTGTCTATCACCCTACCCGTGCCTTCCGTTCTACTACTGACCTAAGACTGACATCCTCAATAATTCAAACCTTCCACTCCCGTCTTCAAGATTTCTCATGAGTTGCGCCTCTGCTCTGGAACACAGTACCAAGAGCAATCCGATTAATTCCCAACATTGACACCTTTAAGCGGTCCCTAAAAACGCATTTCATTAGACTAGCCTATCACCCCTCTGCCCTGATCTAATCTAGTCCCTTTCTGCCCTTCATAACAAAAAATGTACTTCTAATTCTTGTCCTCTGTATCTGTATAAATTCTGGCCAATGACGGGTTCATGCAGCTGGTTTTGAATACCCTATTAAATCGATGGCTGGATCATATATAACAAGCTTTTCTCCCCTATTCACCTTTTGTGCCTCCCCTATTTCCTCATAGACTGTAAGCTTACGAGCAGGGCCCTCACTCCTCCTGGTATCTTAATTTTGTTATTTTGTATTGTCTCATATTGTCTGTACATGTCCCCTCTGAATTGTAAAGCGCTGCGGAATATGTTGGCGCTATAGAAATAAAACTTTATTAAACTGTATTATTGGTTTCCATGCAAGAAAATATGAAAAGATTTATAAATCCAAACCAGTACTTACCCGTCACATTATCACATGGGACAATATACACTACGTTGTGGATGATAGATCTCTATGTTGATATATGACAATTTCTTCTTGGAAACATATACTCAAGGGAGTTACGGGCAGATGTCTTTAATTTTATAGCTGTCCACAATCACCTTCTCCTTCTGGTATAGTTGTAGTGCATACATCACTTCTGTATGGTCACGTCTGACTCTGTGGTCATTATCGGTTTTCCCTGGAGGACAAATGTATCGCTGTTGAAACATTATGGTTTTTATTTTTTATATATATACAATATTTGATATCTTACATCAGCCCCTGCAAAGATTGTATTTGGTCCCTGACAGAATAATTACTGCACAATTAATATAACAATTACATCAGCAAGTAATACACACATCTACTAATGAGAGCTATGCAACTGAGCTGCTCAAGAGCAATCATCAACCCACGGGGCTTCCCCCTGGGGAATGTGTTTTAGCAGATTTTTTGTAGTTGATCATGTGGCAGGTGCTTTGTAATGACCATATTCACAATGCCGTTTCTTCAGTTCTTTATGAGGAGCAGGGAATACAATGTACAACAGCGAAGAAAAACATTAAACTACTCTCTATCGAGAATAAAATAGGTTATAATAATGAAAAATTAGTGAATACAAATCATAACAGGCGAAAAGTGCAAGTCTGCCAAAAAGGGTGAGCAAATTTGCTAAAAATTGATATAAAAAAATGTTTAAAATAACTGAGCATCCTCAGTGGTTGATACCTTTTAATGGCTATCTGAAAAGATGGTAATAAATAGCAAGCTTTCAAGACTACTCACGTCTCTTCATCAGGCCAAGACCTGAGTAGTCTCGAAAGTTTGTTATTTATTACCATCTTTTCAGTTACCCATTAAAAGGTATCAACAACTGAGGACTCTCAGTTCTTTTAAAGGGAACCTGTCAGGTCCAATATGCACCCAGAACCACGAGCAGTTCTGGGTGTATATTGCTAATCCCTGCCTAATTGTCCCTGTATACACAAGCATAGATAAAGGGATCTTTAGAAAAAGTATTTCAAAAGACCTTATACTGTATGCTAATGAGCGAGCTGACTAGTCCCAAGAGCATTGCTTCCCTTGCTAGTTGTCCCTATTAGCACGTAAGTACACCCCTGTGGGTGTGCTATCATGCTAACTAATTCACAGCATCAGAGGATGATCTCACTCACCTCTCTGCTGCCATTGCTGCCCGACACTGGATTTTAGCTCAGTGTGCATGACCCCGGAGTTTCGGTCATGCGCACTATGAAGACGGGTGTACGCTTCCTGGCTTTAAACTGAAGTATACACCTCTCTGCTGCCATCGCTGCCCGACATTAGATTTCGGCTTAGTGTGCATGACCCTGGACGCTCGGTCATGCGCACTGAGCCGAAATCTAATGTCGGGCGGCAAAGGCAGTAGAGAGGTGAGTGAGATCATCCTCTGACACTGCACATTCATTAGCATGTTAGCACACCCACAGGGGCGTACTAACATGCTAATGGGGCCAACCAACAAGGGAAGCAACGCCCTTGGGACTAGTCCCTGCGCTCATTAGCATACGGTAAATGATCTTTAGAAATACTTTTTCTAAAGATTTCTATGCTAGTGTATACAGGGAATGTTAGGCAGGGATTAGCAATATGCACCCAGAACTGCTTGTGGTCCTGGGTGCATATTGGACCTGACAGGTTCCCTTTAAACATTTTTTTCTATCTACTAGCTAACACGGTACAAAGACAAGGTACCGTCACACATAACGAGATCGCTAGCAAGATCGCTGATGAGTCACGGTTTCTGTGACACAGTAGCAATCCCGTTAGCGATCTCGTTATGTGTGACACCTACCAGCGATCAGGCCCCTGCTGTGAGATCTCTAGTCGTTGCCAAATGGTCCAGGCCATTTTCTTCAAAGGTGATGTTCTGCTGGGCAGGACACATCGCTGTATTTGACACTGTGTGACAGGGTCACAGTGACTGCTGAGATCGTTATACAGGTCGCTACTGCGACCTGTATCGTTCCTGCATCGTTGGTAAGGTCTGACTGTGTGACATCTCACACAGTCGTTGTGTGTGACTGGGCCTATATACTTTACCTGTATCAAAACTTGATATAGTCATATTTGTACAAATTCTGACCAGAGCCTCAATTTGCATCCTATTTATTCAGATTGGAATGTCAGATAATATGTTTATTATGTCTGAGGTCTCTCCAGACTCCAAAGTATAATAAGCTGAGGAGATACAAAATATATACTCACCTTTATTTCCAGACCCCACAGCTTCTCTCCCACTCCTCCCTCTTTCAATCCCTTTATCCAGCTCTTGTCTTCTCGTACGTCATCAGTGCTGACTAGGCCTCAAGCGAAATCACTTGATGTCACTAGTCTAGTCTGCGTGGAGGTGCCAAAGAATGAAGATGGAAGAGCCGTAAGAAGGATGCAGGCCTGCAAGGACTGGTGCCAGAATTATTGAGTGGTGATGTAACTATGTTTTTTTTTTCTTTATAACTCCTTCTGTGCCCTAAAACAATCAAACCAATTTGCAGCTGCACCACCATTTTGCCTGAATCACGAAAAAATTTAGGTTCCTCGCATATTTAAATTGTGAAATTCTAAGAGAATTTTATTTGTCCCAAATCAGATCACTAATTTAGATAAATGCATTGTTAAACACATGAATAGAACTACCATTATACCTCCATATGTCTACCACAGGCACTGGTATCAACAATTGGTATAGAGTAGCCAGTTGGCCATCTGACTTTTGCACATCTACAGGTTTCAGTAAAAGGTCAGCTGTGTTTTCCTGAAGAGTCTCCTTTTGTGTGCATTTCATTGGGTTTTTTGAGACTTTTTTTTAAATCTTATATATAAGATACCGTAGTGGTTGGTGTCAAGTGAAAGCTGGCTGAAGAATGGTCAGATCACTTCTTTTGGCCTATTTATGGCTTTCGTAGCCTGATATGGTTAAAAGACATTACAAAGGAAAGAACATAGGCTCAAGTCATTATTTTTTATGTGTATTGAATACTTTTTCAGAAACGTTATTGGCAAAATCCACCTGAAAAAGACAAAATGAGCACATACCCTAAAACATTCCTTTGTAATATGCCTGTCATATGATTTTTTTCCTTTTTAGTTAGCACATACATGTTAGGCCTAGAGATGAGCAGATTGATCCAAGGAGGATTGAATTTGAGTCATATTTCCTGAAATTCTAGGTTTCATGCGAATTCAAACATTTTGAGATTTGATTTGTGGTTCGAAAAAAAACTTTCTGGCCACCATTTCCCACATTGCTGAGTCATCAGAGAGAGGCAAAAAGTCATTTTGCATGGCCATGCGTACCTCCGCATAATACACTGCAGCTATGGCATCTTATAGATAGTGATGGACGGACATGTAGATTACCGGGCCCGGCGGACCTAACCAGATTAAAAACAATCTGATTCTGGCACGGAATTGATCACAGATATCTGGCCGGATGCCAGTCCCCATATAAGTCTATGGGGACCACAATCCGGCGATTAAAAATGGTGGTTGAAGGGCTAGGGGGGTAGGTGCAAGCGCGCCATACGTACCAAGGCCTCGGCGCAACTGTAGTTGCTCCTGCGGCCGCTCATTCACTTCCGGGGCCGCTCATTACCTTCATTGCATATGCACTGTTTTCCTTGCCCATCAGCGTCTAGGACTGGTTGAAATCAGATGTGGCCACCCTGAGTTTCAGCGTGTCAGCTGACTGCTTGACAAAGACCAACAGGTCGAAACGTTGCTGCTATTTCTCACATCTGATGGAATAAACATGGATTGAATTTCACCCATTAGGACGCTGTCATCCTTGCCTATGGTGCTTCCAATCACAAAGACTGTGTGCATCTATCATGGTATATTATGTTACCCAGCATAGATAAAACCTATGGCTACAGGCTTCAGCCCCCAGCTGTGCTCTTATCTTGGCTGTGTATCAAAATAAGAGGAATTGCACTTGTTTTTTTAATTATTTAAATAAATCATTTAAAAAACGATGTGTGGTCACCCCAATTTTGATAACCAGCCATGAAAAAGGCTGACAGCTGGCGGCTGGTATTCTCAAGCTGGGGAAACTCAGCATAAAAATAGCAGCCTGCAGCCTCCCAGAATTGTTGCTTCCATTAGTTCTGACAATCTCAGCACTTTGCCTGGCTCTTCCCGATTGTCCTGGTGTGGTGGCAATCAGGGTAATAAGGGGTAAATTGCAGCTCACGGCTGCCACTAAGCCTTGGATTAGTAGTGGGAGGCATCTATGAGACCCCCATTACTAATCTTTAAGTGAAAGTAAATGAACCCAAACACCAGAAAAATCCTTTAGTTGGAATAAAATATAAAAAGCACCTTCTTTCACCACTTTATTAACCCCCAAAACGCCCCTTCAGATCTGACGTAATCCACACAGGGTCCCATGACACTTCCATCTCTGCTACATCTGACTTTACTGAGATCACATGAGGTCAGGTTAGCTGTGGTCACAGGTGGAGGGCTATAGAAACCTCCAGCTGTGCCCACAACTGACATCACTGCTGATCTCTGAGGCTCAGTCTCTGCCTGAAGTTTGCAGCGTGCAGTCATGTTCCATGATTGTACTCTGTGACTTCAGATGTAGCAGAGCTGGAAGCATCGTTGGACCTTGTATGGATTACATTGGACCTGAAGGGGTGTTTTGGGGGTTAATAAAGTGGTGAAAGAGGGTGTCTTTTATTTCAATTAAGGATTTTTTCGCTGTTTATTTCTTTTCACTTACAGATTAGTAATGAGGGGTCTCATAGATGCTTCCCATTACTAATCTAGGGCTTAGTGGCATCTGTGAGCTAGCATGAACCCCTTATTACCCCAATTGTCACCATACCAGGGCAATCAGGAAGCGCCGAGTAAAGTACTGGGATTGTTGCATCTAATGGATGCAACAATTCTGGCTGAGTGCAGGATGCTATTTTTAGGCTGGGGGGCTAAATAACTATGGGTCTCCTCAACCTGAGAATACTAGCCACCAGTTGTCTGGGTATCAAAATTGGAGGCGGGAACCACACGCCATTTTTTAAATTATTTATTTAAATAATTTTAAAAAGCCGCATGCGGTTCCTCTTCTTTTGATAGATAGCCAAGATAAGCGCCCAGCTTGGGTCTTCAGCTGTATGCTTATCTGTGCTGGGGATCATTATATGTGAAGGACCTTACGCCAATTTTTTGTTTATTTATTTATTTTTACTGTACGATATAGACCCGCAGACAGGGTCTGTGATTGGAAGCAGAAGACAAGCTGTCACTCAGTGTGGGGACGGGTCTGTCTGCAACCAATCACAAACGCTGGTGGGTGGGGAAAGCAGTGCATATGCAATGAAGGTAATGAGCATCCTCGGAAGTGAATGAGTGGCTGCGGGAGCAGTTACAGTCTGGATCCGGATCATTAGCCAGAATTCCCTGCACTCGGGTACATTTGAAACCATGCGGATCTGGACTTTAAGTCACCCATCATACTCATCATACCTTCTAAGGTCATCACAGATCAGCGGTTCCCAGTGGAGATTTTATATGCCAGTCATTTTTCATTTCCAGAGCAACTGGGTAAGTTTTTTTTTCTTCTGTGGTGTGTAAACTCTTATAGTCAGTAGGGTCCTCTCTCTCTTTTCTATATAGTGTAATCTATTATGGTCAGTGGAGTACTTTCTCTCTCTACAATAGTGTTTAGGTTCATATGGTCAGCATTGTCTTCTGTCTTGCTCTCTTTTTCTTTCTCTTCTCTACCCCACATGTATTTTTTGCACAATTGCAAGATTTCCAGTATTGAGATTCATGCAAATTTACTCTCCGCAAATCAAGTTTTGGGGAAAAATTCACCAAAGCTGGCTAATTCAAATGTCAAAAAATCTGCTTATTTCTAATTGGGCCCGAAACCAAAAATCTCAAAGCTAAATAGGAACTACATACAGTTACTAATAAACCTACTTGATATTGAAATATATACTATACTAGCTGTAGTACCCGGGCATTGCCCGGTATAGTAACTGTCTGTCTGTCTCTCTCCCAGTCTCTGTCTGTCTCTGTCTGTCTGTATCAGTTTCTCTGTCTGTCTCTGTATCAGTCTCTTTCTGTCTCTGTATTAGTCTCTCTGTCCCTCTCTATCTCTGTGTCTGTCTGTCTCTCTCTGTCTGTCAGTCTCTTTCCCCATCTGTCTCGTTTCAGGTCTGTCTCGTTCCAGGTCTGTCTCGTTCCCCGTCTGTCTCATTCCAGGTCTGTCTCATTCCAGGTCTGTCTCTTTCCCCATCTCTCTTTCCCCGTCTGTCTCTTTCCCCGTCTGTCTCTTTCCCCTTCTGTGTCATTCCCCGTCTGTCTCGTTTTAGGTCTGTCTCATTCCAGGTCTGTCTCTTTCCCCGTCTGTCTCTTTCCCCGTCTGTCTCGTTCCAGGTTTGTCTCGTTCCAGGTTTGTCTCGATCCCTGTCTGTCTCATTCCAGGTCTGTCTCGTTCCAGGTCTGTCTCTTTCCCCATCTCTCTTTCCCCATCTGTCTCTTTCCCCATCTCTCTTTCCCCATCTGTCTCTTTCCCCATCTCTCTTTCCCCGTCTGTCTCTTTCCCCGTCTGTCTTTTTCTCAGGTCTGTCTCATTCCAGGTCTGTCTCTTTCCCCGTCTGCCTCTTTCCCCTTCTGTGTCAATCCCCGTCTGTCTCGTTCTAGGTCTGTCTCATTCCAGGTCTGTCTCTTTCCCCATCTGTCTCTATCCCCATCTGTCTCGTTCCAGGTTTGTCTCGTTCCAGGTCTGTCTTGTTCCAGGACTGTCTCGTTCCAGGTCTGTCTCTTTCCCAATCTGTATCTTTCCCCGTCTGTCTCATTCTCCATCTGTCTCGTTTCAGGTCTGTCTCGTTCTATGTCTGTCTCATTCTATGTCTGTCTCTTTCCACATCTGCCATTTTCCCTGTCTGTCTATTTCCCCATCTGTCTCTTTCCCCGTCTGTCTCTGTCTCTTTCCCTGTCTCTTTACTTGTCTCTATCTCTTTCCTTGTCTCTTTTCTTGTCTCTGTCTCTTTCCCCATCTGTCTCTTTCCCCAAATGTCTCTTTCCCCATCTGTCTCTTTTCCTGTCTCTTTACTTGTCTCTGTCTCTTTGATTGTCTCTTTCCTTGCCTTTCTCTCTTTCCCCATCTGTCTCTTTCCCCGTCTGTCTCTGTTTCTTTCCCTGTCTCTTTACTTGTCTCTGTCTCTTTCTCTGTCTGTCTGTCTCTTTCCCTGTCTATCTCTTTCCCTGTGTGCCTGTTTCTTTCCCTGTCTCTTTCTGTCTTTTTCCCTGTATGCCTGTCTCTTTCCCTGTCTGTCTCTGTCTGTCGCTCTGTCTGTATCTCTCCCTGTCTGCCTGTCTCTTTCCCTGTCTGTCTTCCTATGTCTGTCTCTTTGACTGTCTCTCTCGCTCTCTCTCTGTCTCTTTCTGTCTCTCTCTATCCATCTCCCCATGATCTTATTACCTCACACATAAGCTTCTTATACTAACAATTTATTTTGTTCCTATAGCAACCAATTACAGCTGCTATTAATAACCTAATAGCGTGGAGCTCCATTGACTTTAATAGACGCAGGTTTTTTGGAGAGCAACTGTAAATCGCGGGGTTATATTTTCCGGCCAAAACATAGTCTATGACGTTCCCTGCGTCACATGGGGTGTATGTGCAAAATTTTGTGATTGTAAATGCGATGGTGAGGATTCCTTCAGCGGACACACACGTACACAAACACACACACACACACACATACATACATACACAGCTTTACATATTAGATTCTATTTAGAAATTATAATGCTAATCAAATATACTGCAGGTGAAAAAAGTATTAAACATGTCACCTATTTTCTAAGTAAATATATTTCTAAAGGTGCTATAGACATGACTTTCTCACTAGATGTCAGTAACAACCCATCCAATCCACACAAAGAAATAGAACTGTTGATGACTATAAATTTTGTGATGTGTAATGACAAATGACATAAGGAAAAAATATTGAACATGCTTATTGAAATGTATTTAATACTTCATACAAAAACCTTTGTTTGTAATGACAGCTTCAAGACTTCCTCCTCTATGGAGAAAATAGAGACATGCATTGCTCAAGTGTGATTTTGTCCCATTATCCCGCACAAACACTATCCAATCCTGAAGTTCCTGTGGGTTTCTTCTATGAACTCTGCACTTTATTCCTTCCATAAATGTTCTATTAGTTTCAAGTCAGGTGATTGGCTGGGCCATTCTAGCAGCTTTATTTTCTTTCTCTGATATCAGAGTATCCTTGGCTGTGTGTTTGGGATCATTGCATTGCTGAAATGTCCACCCTTGTTTCATCTTAATCTTTCTAGTAGATGACAGCAGATTTTTATCAAGAATGTCTCAGTTAATTTGTCCATTGATCCTTTTTTCATTTCTTTGAAGCTTGCCAGTGCTGTATACTGAAAAACAGCCCCACATGGTGATGTTCCCACGTCCAAACTTTATTGTTTGGTTTGGTGTTAAAGGCCTTTAAACATAGCATCTATTATGCCATTCAAAATGTCCAATTTTGTTATCATCTACCAGTATTTCACAAACTTGTCTAAATGTTGTTGAACAAACTGTAATCAAGCATGAACATGCTTTTTCATAGAATCATAGAATATTGGAGTTGGAATGGACCTCCTGGGTCATCTAGTCCAACCCCCTGCTTAAGGCTTCTGCCACACTAACGTGTAAAAAAAGTACGTGTGCTGTAGTCCGTTTTTTGTGTCCGTGTTCCGTATTTTCTGTCCGTTTTTCCCCTCCGTGTAGTGTCCGTATGCATATCGTGTGTCATACGTGTGTACGTGTGTGCGTTTTCCTGTGCGTGACATATGTCAGTGTGTGTTCCGTGTGCAGTCCGTTTTTTTGTGCGTGTTTAACATGTTTCACACATTGAGATAATGGTGATCAGTTGGAATTAAATGACACATAGGTGTATGTGATTAGGACATAAATATAAGTTACCTATAAACTGTTTCCTGCTTGTATTCTGCCTTGGAGCACCTATGTGTTGTGACAAATTTTTCGCAATGCCATTATCCACGGAGGCCTTAGTGTTTTTATGTTGGATTATATCTCGTCGTTTTGGCGTTAGACGGCACATGTTGCAATATGATAATGTAAGAAGAAACAGATTGTGGGTGCATCCACTAATCATGATGCGGCCTATGCATGGTCATTTCCATACTTTATTTTTTGAGTTACGGAATTTCCCAGATAAGTTTTTTTCATACTGCCGTTTGTCAGTTGAGAGTTTTGATTACTTACTAAATATTTTACGGCCTCACTTGCAACATCAGGACACTTGGATGCGGCTTTCCATTTCCCCTGAGGAGAGATTTTTGGTGACTCTGAGGTATTTTTTTTTTTTTTTAGTCTTTTTTTAAATGTGTTATGTTTCACATTGAAATGTGTAATTGATATTTCTTTATCTAATCTCAGTTTTTAAACAATGTTTGTGTTTTGTTTTGTTTGGTTTTCTAGAAAAAAACATATTGCTAATTGAAAATCATTGTTTGTCTTGTGTTCATAGATTCTTGGCGACTGGTCAATCTTTTAGTGCTTTACATTTTTATTTTTTGTTGGGGAGATCAACCATTGCCGTTATAGTACGTCACACATGCGACATGATATGGCAACATTTAAAAGACCAAATGATGCCTCAGCCAAACAGAGAAGATTGGTTGAAAATCTCTAAGGGCTTCAAGGACTCTGTGGACTTTCCTAACTGCATAGGAGCTTTGGATGGCAAGCATTTCAGAGTAAAAAACCCACCAAACTCTGGGTCACGTTATTTCAATTTTCATAAGTTTTTTTCGGTTGTTATTTTGGCATTGGTTGACACAGAATACCGTTTTATTTATGCTGACATTGGGGCCTATGGTAGTGCCTCAGATGCCCGTATTTTCCGGTCATCAAGATTAGCATTATACAAACATGTTATGCGACCATATCCAAGGAGATCAATTGATGACAGGAAACAGTACTTTAATAATCGGCTAACTAAAGCAAGACGTTATGTGGAGTGTGCATTTGGTATTTTAGCTAACAAATGGCGCATTTATCACACAACTATTCAGTTGCAGCCAAACTCTGTCAAATCTGTCATCAAGGCTACCATAGTGCTTCACAATTTCTGTCGGATACATGAAGGAGGAACTTATGTTGATGATGAATCTCAGATAAACCATGTTGTTAATCCAACCGGTGAACCTATGTCTCATAATTCCGTGACATCTGGCTTACAAATTAGAAAATTATTTACTGATTACTTTAATTGTTTTGATGCTAATAATAATATTGATGTTTGTTAACATTTTTATGGGTATATTTTTGTTAAAATGTATTATTATCACTTAGATGAAAATGTTTAATTAGTTTAAACAATCTAAGAGCTAAAAGCTTACTTGTCTTAAAGTGAAAATGCGTTAATCACCAACTTACATTTCTGTTAACAACATGGATTTCTGAATGTTGTATGTATGTGTTTGTACATTTCTGTGTTAGTATCCTGATTTTTTGTTTGTTGATACTTACATAATTAATAATGTTAATCGCCTATTGAAAAAATGCAATATTATATATAAGTATAAAAAAGAAACAGAATCTTTAATTTGAAAACATATTTTTTTTATTAAGAATATGCCTATTATTCCATAAAGTAATGATGTTTTTTTTTATTTTACCAATAAAAAATGAAAATCTTGCTCATCTTCTATAAACTTTTACAAAGGTAACATTTTTTTTGTTTTCTTTATAAATTTTTAAGATACTTTACTTAAATTAGTACACTTGCCAAAATTTTTGCATTGCTTGCAATGTTTGAAAATTGTCAAACAATTATGTTGGTCTCATGTTGGACATTTACATAGACATAATAAATTGAAACTTGGTTTTGAGAATATATGAACTCATCTAGCCATCAAATTTGTTGGGTAAAAATGTGTTCATCAAAAAATAAACTTATCCATGGCATAAAACATATATGTCATCCGGCCCAAAATATAATCACACATGCCTTTTTTTTTTAGTTGAAGACTCAGATTTTAAACATTTTTGGCAATCCCTTTTTTTTTTGGGTCACAATCATCATATTTGTTTGTTGAATGTAAAGATTACCAAAAATGAGTATTATAAGTCTACAAGATCTTCTAGGGAAGTAACCTGAGTGTTGCTGAGTATGTTGTTTTGTGTGGCCTCAGAAATAGTATTTTCAGAAATTGAAGCAGTTGTTTGCTGAACAACATTCCTATTACTAACTACAGTAGTGTGTGGAACAGTCTGTTGCATGCTGGTTTGGCCCAACACATTGCCTGTTGTTGAGTACACCTGTGGGTCTACATGGGTAAGTGGGTATTGTGTGTGTGTATGTTGTTGACCTTGAGGATAGTTGACTGTTGTTTGTAAGTGTGGTGTAGGTAACATAGTTGAGATTGGATAATGAGGCATCATGAATGATTGTGGGTATGTTGAACCAGGAAACATGTTAGGTAAACCACCAATATTTGTGGGTTGAGTAAAGTAACTAGTACTTGGAGTGGGTTGTAAATTCATATAGTTTATGGGTTGCTGTGAGGTTGCACTTTGTACAGTGCTTAAGGCGCCAGTATTGGTTGCAACATACCCTTGTCTAATTGGTGTTGGGAATACCGTACTTGAAGCAATAGAAGGTTGACCAGATTGTTGTAATACTGGATTAGTGACATTTACTGTTGCCATTGTTGTTTGTGTTGAAATGGTATTTTGATTGTCTGTAGTGTTTGGGACTGTATGTTGTTGCATAATGGTACGCCAATTTTCTATGGCCTCATAAACTCTCACTGGTTCCTGTTCTGCCTGACTAGCTGAAAGTAGGGTAAGCATAGCAGCACGTACACGTTCCTGCCTATCGGATGCAATTTTGGTTAAGCTGATAAGGCCGTAATTTAGGTTGATGCAATCTAATCATGCATCCCTCTTAAACTGTCTGCAGTCCAAATTATGAGTCACTCGTGGTAGCATGCATTACCCTCTCTTTCACTCACACCAGAGAGACGTACTCAGATATGAATAGAAAGTAAGACTGATTTATTTCCGGAAGTGTTACAAATATATATAACCTTATTGGCTAGGTGCCAAGAATACGTAACACGTCTCCTATTGGATAAACTAGATACAGCTTATTCTGTGATATACAATTTACTGTAATGTGCTTGGTTCCTCATTTATATTAAGCAATGTCAGCATGATTCACTGGTCACAAGAATAGCCCAGACTGTCTGTCTGAGTCTTATGCCAAGAGATATGTGGGGTACAGTTCAAACAACATCTTAAATCTTGTTCTTTATGGATATCTCCATGTAACTCCTATATACTCATAATAATGATAATCTTGTCCATAACAGTCCCCCCTTTGGAGATACCCAAAAAGTCTTTCCTTACTTTTCCCGAGTCTATTGATCTGTCCTACTGCCGATGGTTACCTCACTCACATACGAGATACCCCATCCCTTGTGGATGAATCTTCCCACCCAACAGACTATGCATAGGAAGCCAGATCCTGACCGTATTCTCTAGACTGTTCTCATGGCTATGTTCCGCTGGCACACGTTATTCAGGAAGGGGGAACGTGGCAGTAGTCCTCTAATGGGCTAATATTTATCAGGGTTGGTTTCTCTCAGAGTCTCATGCTCCTCAGTCCTTAGGCGGTGATGGTGGGACATCATCAAAGGTGGGATGCACAGTCGTCTTTTGGTCCACATGCTTAGATATCATCGTCCTGGCACAAAGTATCGGATAGAAGAGGGAAGACAGCCATCTCCTGGTCTCAGGCAGGTCCGACATCTTTGTAGTGGAAAACATGGATCTTCGTCCGAAGAAAAAGAGTGAGAGAAGAGAGAGAGAAAAAGAGAGAGAAAGATTGAGAAGAGAGGAAGAGAGAGAAAAAGATTGAGAAAAGAGAGAGGAAAAGAGAGAGGAAAAGAAGAGAGAGAAAAAGAGGAATGAGAGAAAGAGAAAAGAGAAGAAATCTAGATCTGGCTGGATCTGGAGGAGAAAACTCAAAAACGTGTATTAGGCAAATTTTTAAACAAACAACAAGCTTAGTTGAAGTATCTGGGGGTACTTCTAAACAGGATTTCATAGGGTCTCAACCTAGTGGTCCCTGCTGTGGTGTGTCTGACACTGAACAATTCAAGCGAAGACTCTCATGCCCTTGCCTTCTACACTGCCCCATCCTCCCAACCTTCCCTCTATTCTGTGGCTGGTATGGGGTGTGTAGAGTCAGTTCTGTGTCTAAGGCCTGCCATATCTCTTTGGATGGCAGTGAAAGCAGGTCACTAGCCACTTTCTATGGTCTCCGGGAGCCCGCAGCTGCACCCTATCTCAGTCCTCTTCTTCTTCTGGGACTTGCTCTTGTAGGGTCAGGACAACGTTTTCTCAAGACTTTCCATCCTTCCTTTCTTCTTCACATCTGGGTCATTCGAAAAGCACAGATTGACTGACTGTTTCTCTCGTAAGTGGTCTTGGGGCTTCTTTGGATGTTCTGTCAGTGAGGGCACTTCTTACTGCTTCCCTTGACTCCTCCAATGTAGGCCTCAACCCTGCTCACCGCGACTCTGTCTGGCAATAGCAAAGCTTCCATCCGTTCTTCTATGGCCTCATGGCGGCGTACAGTTCCATTGGCAGTGATCAAGTCTCTTGTCCTCCACAGAGTAGATGCTGGCTGCCATCTTGCAGGCTTCAGCGAGAGCACATACATCTGCTTCTTCACAGACAGGCATGCGGGTAGCGACTGCTCTATCAGCACAGCGTCTTCTGCTACCAGCACCATACCCATGTGGAACCGTCTTCTTGATGCACATCTTGATCCATCCGCAAAGGTGTTAAGTCAGGGTCCAAAGGTGTTAAGTCAGGGTATCGAATCCAGAGTTTCAGCTATGCCAGAGTCGACTACCTCTTCCACCAAGGTGTCAGAGGTGGGACACTCCCCCCTTGGAAGAGGGAGAAGTTCAGCAGGATTAAGGACCCCACACCGAGAGATGGTGACTTTGTCAGGGAGCAGTGATGTCATACGGGCACTGATCTTCAACTGGTGCTTTAGGTAGGTGTTCAATCTGGCTGAGTAGTGTTCAAAGGGCTGCTATCTTCTTCCATGGCAAACATGTAGAATGACTTCTGGGCTGGAGATGACGTGATGATACTCTTCAGGTGACTGTGACTGTAACTCAGGTGACTGTGACTGTAGCTCATCTGTATGTGGGGTGATCTTGTAAGCTGCTAGATTCATCTCCATACGTCTTGCCACTTAAAGGAGGGTGTCTTGGTCTTTACCAGCTGTAGTTGTTTGCATATGGGCTCTCGGAGACCTGATACAAAGGACTATACCCAGGTTTGTAAGAAAGAGCAATGGATGTAACTTTGGGGTCAGGAGAACACTGAAATTCTAAAAACTAAGACTCCCTAAAACCCCGGGAAAAGAGAAAAGAGCACAAGAGGGTTTGGAAACTACCAAGCAGCACCCCCTGACTACATCTAAACAACTAGGAAAAAGCAGTGGAGCGTATCTACTCTACCTCTCCTGTGCTGACCCTGTAACTGGGGGCCCTGCACTCTCCCTCATCCCGATGGTAGACCTGATGGTGGTCAGGGTCGGGCCTCCAGCGTATCCCTCTCTCCTGTCAGACCCTGCAAACTAAGACACAAAGGATTACTGGGTGCTGTCAACGAAAACTCTAATATATACCAACTCCTGAAGATCAATGTCCCCTTGGGACCACATGAACCTCCACCCTCTCTATCAGGGAACTCTTGTGCAAGACACCAGGCAGGATAACATACAAGTGAAAATATCTCAAAACCAGGCTAAGCAGCAACTGCCATAGGCAGAAAAATATTCACTGTCCACCAGGACTAATAGTGAGCAGTCTATATGGTCTAGACTGTATACTAGATACAGCAAAAACAAAACATGCAAAAATGAAGGGAAAAGGTTTACACAGGACTATCAGCAATAACCTCTGCTAAGGTTCATGAGTGGGAACACAATGGAGAAAAAACTGCATATATTACCAAAAATGGAGTGTGTGTTTCAGGTCCCTGTCTCCCCCCTCTGCAGTCCCTGCTATGTCAGCAATAAACCGGGTGTCGGCTGGACTAAAATGGCGTCTAAAGATGAACTATGTAGTGTCTGAGTTAAAACGTCCACTAAAGATAATTACCGATAAGAAACAGCCGCTAAAAGAGGAAGTAGGTGTTGGCCAAAAATGGCGTCTGAAGAGTCCTGGGAGGGAGTGACATGTATTGTGACATTGTGAAGGGGGGGGGGGTCCAGGCGGAGGACATGTATTGTGACATCTACATTCAGGAGGTATTCAATCTGTCACTGGGAATATGGATTATATAGGGACCCCTGGGCTGACCCTGTAACTAGGGACCCTGTACTCGCCCTCATCTCGACGGTAGACCTGATGGTGGTCAGGGCCGAGCCTCCAGCGTATCCCTATCTCCTGTCAGACCCTGCAATAATATCCCCATACCATACCCCACCCAGGGCTGAGTAAAACACTGAGTGACAGAAAGAAATCTACATTCAGAACAGGAATAATGGGGTGGGCTTACGTGGACACAGTGCTTATGTTTCTTATGTTCACAGACAGGTAAAATACACATAGTGCAGTTGCTAGATTCAGAATTACTCATCAATTCTCATCTAGAATTCTCCATTTCAACATACGTGTGTCATTTACAACTAAACTTCACAGAATTTCATTCACAGGACTGAAATGGAAACTAACACTTCCCTGTTTTTGTTTGTTTTTTTTTTCTCTCCTACGGTGTTTCACACCAAAAACTGCGTACATTATACATAAAACATCTTCCAGTGTCACTTGGGTGATAAGGTACATACACCCTCACTGCAAACCTGGCTCCATTACTGGCCAGAAAGAATCCCCAGCTTTAATCTGGGTGAAAACATCTTTCAGGGAAAACTATATATGAGATATTATGTCAGAGAGAGAATTCACGATATACATACACCTCCATGAGAACGGTCTATCGAATACTCAATAATTCCGATTAAGACCAAAGTTTAGGGGTCTTCCCCAATGTATTCAATTCTAGGTAAGAATACATTGACATCCACTAAAACAAGACCAGTGAGTACGCATACAACGCTCAACTCACTGCTTAGCAGGAAAACCGTACCAGGTAACAGTCTAACAGTCAGGGCTCTTTCACCCACTTTTTCCTTAACACTGCACCTGTACATCAGGTCCAAGGTATCAAACATCAATTATTGATGACAAGTCACTCATAGGTGTATATATCTCAGTGTTCCTTCACAAGGACTGCAGCCTCTTGGGGCTTCCATGTCACATATTTAGGGCGTTCTTGTCTGGGACTATCGGAATAATGGTGCGATGCCATGTGTGGCCTGACGTCCTCAAATAAGGACAGCACCTGTGGTTTACCTCTACTAGGGACAGTGTTGGTGGTGGGGTGGATCATTGTTAAATCATTGTCATCTTCCTGCCCCCCCTCGGTGGCTTCTGTTGTTCCAGCAACAAATAGGCCAGTGGCCTTGGGACTGAAGATGGCTGGAAAAGGGAACTAGGTGCGGCCCAACCTGAAATGACGTCTGGGCAGGCTAGGGAGGGCGTTTGGTGGGCAGGGGGACAAACTACACAAGTCCAACCCTCTGAGGATGACATATAGGGTGGTGGGCATTGCTTTCTAATGGGCTTGGCCACTTCCTGAGGAGCCATTTTCTGAGCTGGTGCAATATAGAAATATCTACTATCTCCATCCTATTCCTCTTTCCAGGCCAATCTTTTAACGTCCTTTGACGTTCTATACCATGCTTCAGCATCCATAAGGAGATCTTTATCTTTCAAGATCCCTCGCTTGTTTAACAAAACATCTTTCCATTCCTTCTCGTTCGCTTACTAATTCTTCTGCCGTTAACTTGACAGGTGTGGACTGATTAGACCCCATATTAAAAAGGGTACACGACCTAAACTAACACGTCAATCTGGATGTCTGCTATGCCGTAATCCACTTCCTCTTCTGGACCAGAGACTATACACATCCACAGAATACATAGAATTTAAACCTCAGTCCACAAACCATAACTTGACAGGTTGTCCTACCAGGAAGAGGTGTCACGTGGGTGATAGATACTAAATTCACCCTCACTATCTCTTACTTCATGTACTAGTAACCTCTGTTCACACTATATACACCTTCTTTGAACAAATCCATCCAGAACATCAATACTCAATGATTAAGCCTAAAATCAAGGGTTTTCCCCAGTATATTCAATTCCTAGGTAAGAATACACTGACATCCACTAAAACAAGACCAATGAGTACAACTTAAACTCACTGCTTAGCAGGAACACCATACCAAGTAACAGTCAGGGTCAGTCCCCCACTTTTGTAACTTTATACAAGACTGCACATGTACATAGAAAACCCTTCCAAATCTTCTATCCCCGAAGATCAGGTCCGTCCAAGGCCTTATCAAACATCAACTATCGACCGGGCTTGTTAACACACCAGTGTATCTCCTCTTATACACAACAGTTAATTTTATTTTTTTTTTCCAGTTTCTCCTTCACTCATAGAAGAAACCAGCTTCAATATACTTCAATATATCAAAGTATATTCCCGTGACACAACTTCCTCTTTTCGCGTAACCTGCAAGTACGAACGAACAAAGCACATAGAACTTCCTCTTTTTGCAGCCCACCTCGCTGCAAACAAACACAGTGATTAGAGCGATACCAGCAAGTATTCCACCTGCTGCAAATAGACAGACATTTTTACACAGGTAGACACAGGTCAATACAATGACATAACAATAAGGACACTATATACACCATCCAGGTGGCTGATCTCACCTGCAGATATAACCATATATATCCATATATATGTATCCAGCGTATATCACAACTTCCTCATTTTCCTCTACTTTCAACTCTGAGAAAAACGAAACTATAGAACTTCTGCTTTTCTCAAAGAGCAGACAAAAACCACATTACATAAATTACAGACAGCTTAAGGTGAACCTGACCACCTTGGTGTGGGATCTCTTAGGACGGCTTATCTCATGCGAGATGGCGGTCATTAGGTGTCTAGACTGGGACAGCCCAACCCCCCCTTCGAAATGCAAGTACACGCAAGAGGTTTGCAAGGTGAGATTATACAAATGATCTCACCTGCAGCTGGAGTTGCGCAATTCTCCACCTCTCGTGTAGTTGCCTTCCGACTGAAGGTGTCAGCACGGCCGTCCGCCATCCAGAGCTCCGTCCTAAGGTTCGTTGGGCGCCAAATGATAAGGCCGTAATTTAGGTTGATGCAATCTAATCATGCATCCCTCTTAAACTGTCTGCAGTCCAAATTATGAGTCACTCGTGGTAGCATGCATTACCCTCTCTTTCACTCACACCAGAGAGACGTACTCAGATATGAATAGAAAGTAAGACTGATTTATTTCCGGAAGTGTTACAAATATATATAACCTTATTGGCTAGGTGCCAAGAATACGTAACACGTCTCCTATTGGATAAACTAGATACAGCTTATTCTGTGATATACAATTTACTGTAATGTGCTTGGTTCCTCATTTATATTAAGCAATGTCAGCATGATTCACTGGTCACAAGAATAGCCCAGACTGTCTGTCTGAGTCTTATGCCAAGAGATATGTGGGGTACAGTTCAAACAACATCTTAAATCTTGTTCTTTATGGATATCTCCATGTAACTCCTATATACTCATAATAATGATAATCTTGTCCATAACAAAGCTAGTAGATAAAGACCGACAAAAACGCTCGGCATCTGTTTCGGGAATTAAAGTGTTCATTATGTGAATAATGCGTGTGTCAATTATTTCCGGTAAGGATCTCATTTCCTCAGGTCTGCGAATTCTTCTTGCACGGAGAGGTTGTGGTGCAAAACGTGGAAGTACATTTGTTTGTGTTGATTGTGTTGCTGGTGTTGTTGTTTGTTGTGTTGATGAGCCTTGGGTGTTGGTTTGTGCACTCTCAGTCCCACCCTCATGTGATTCAGTTGCTGCTGCTGCATCTTGTTGAATCTCTTGATTTTCACTGTCTTCTCTGCCAGGTTCTTGTTCTGATGCTGAGGTGGCTGTAGCAGAGGGACCAGCTGTTGGTTGTTCATCAGAATCGTCGAGATTATCCTCCGTTCTATAATCAATTAGATAACATATTACAATCTTAACATTTATATTTTTAAAAATAACTTCTGCAAAAAAAGGTATTAGTTTGAAAAAATTTTTAAAGGAAAAAAATAAACATTTTACATAAAAATACTTACTGTGTTACTTCTAAGATGGGTGCTAGGAAGCTTATTTGTTCATAAGAAACATATCTGCGTTTGCGGCCTTGGCTGGATGAGGATGGTATAGGGTTGTACTCCCTTCGGTACTGATCACGTGCTGAACGCCAACGTCTTTTGACCAAGTCAACTGTTGAATATAACAAAATATGTCACTTGCAACATTCTGCATAATTCTGCACACATTAATGATAATAATGTTTGCTAAATCTAATATACTATTTAAAAAAATAAAGGTGGACAAATACATTAGAGGAAAATTAAGTATTTTATATATTGTTCACTTAAAAACATTTTGATACATTCACACATAACAAAATAATATTTCTCTTAAAAAAACTTTGAAGTAATTGTGATATAGATATTAAAAAGGTATGTTTTGTTATTAACAATATAATTTATGGAAAAAAAATGAGAAATATCATTTTATTATTTTAGGTCATGATATTGAAATTTTATTATTAAAAAAAAAAAAAAAAACAAAAAAAACAAAAACATGATTAGAAATTGGTAAACAAAAATTAGACTCATAAAACATGGAATTGAAATTCACATCACAGTTTGATCTGTTAATTAATTAACTTCATGAAGAATTAATAATCATATTCCAAATTAAAGTTTACTTTGAATTATTGTACTTTGGAAATGTTAGGTAACCTTTTTTTAAATTTAACATTAACTAAATAAATAGATTAATACATATAACAATTCTTCATAAAGTTAATTTTAATTAAAAACAACATTACAATAACAAAACATTCACAGTTTTAAAATATTAAAAAAATATTATATTTAAAAAAGAAAAAGATAAAAATAATATAAATTCTTACCATATTTAGCACGCTTTGAAGGCGAACATCTATCCCATGCATTATTGGGGTACACTTCCTCAGCAACTTGAAGCCAATGCCGGTCAACTGTCAGTCTGTCATGGTAACCATCAACACGTGTATCCCATAATGGTGGGTGAGTCTCGACAGCTGATATCAGTTTCTCCGTGTCCACCCGTGGAGCCATTATTATATTTGGAAGCAGAAATTGTGCTCAAAATAGGTCTTTCACTACACAGAAATACAACTGCTTGCTTGCTCACTCCTTCTGCAAATGCAAAGTAAGTTTTGTGCAAAAAAAATATGTTAGCTACGCCACCTGAAAGTATTTGAAATTGTAACAATCTTCAAATTTAAAACACGGACACGGACCACACGGATAGCATACGGAGGCCATCCGTATCACGTACGTGTAAACACGGACCCATAGGATGTAATGGATCCGTGAGGACGTTATGCCGGGGGAAAACGGACATGTCAGCGCTTTTTCGGCACGGTCAAACGTAGGCACGGAACGGACACACGCTCCGTGCCAAAACACTGACGTGAGACTATTTATATTAAAATGACTGTGTCAACATAAGCACGTGTCTCCGGTACGTGTAAAAGATGCCAAACACGTACCGGAGGCACGGATGTGTGGCGCTAGCCTAAAGCAGTATTCACTAAATCATCCCAGACAGATGTCTGTCCAACCTCTTTTTAAAGACTTCCATTGAAGGAGAACTCACCACTAGTGATGAGTGAGTATGCTTGTCACTACTCGGTACTCGCACGAGTATCACTGTACTCGGGCTACTCGGCGGGTACCGAGTAATTTCGCGATACTCGTGCTGTACTCGTGGTCTTCATCCCTGCATGTTGGCGCTCTTTTGAGAGCCAGCCCTCATGCAGGGATTATAATAATAAGGAATAACGTTTGGAACACCATTCTAAGTCTGAACTGGGTGCAAAAACCTAAAAAAACATCACTATGGGGAGATAAGGTATGCACACCAGTGACTATGTAAGGGGAATACATGAAATAGCAGAAACTGCTGTGTGAATACTGACTTGAAAAATCCAATAGCTATATGCAAGAGTGAAAATGTGAAAAATGGAATCTGCATTACTGCCATGAACATATGAATCAAGAGAAATTTAGCTACTGAATTGATCAATGCAATAGAGCCCCAACACTACGCCAAAGTATTTCTCTACGTTGGGGTCCCTAGCTTGTGTGTGTCCTCTCATGCAGTTAAAAAACTTACCGTGTATGGGAAGCTGAGACCCAGGCTATTTATGCGTATGATATGGATTGGCAATAGGTGTGGTTGGGGAGGGTTCACAAACGGAAAACTACTAACAATAAGGAATAACGTTTGGAACACCATTCTAAGTCTGAACTGGGTGCAAAAACCTAAAAAAACATCACTATGGGGAGATAAGGTATGCACACCAGTGACTATGTAAGGGGAATACATGAAATAGCAGAAACTGCTGTGTGAATACTGACTTGAAAAATCCAATAGCTATATGTAAGAGTGAAAATGTGAAAAATGGAATCTGCATTACTGCCATGAACATATAAATCAAGAGAAATTTAGCTACTGAATTGATCAATGGTGGTGTATTCTGCAGCTCCTGTCACCTGCATGCAGCAGAGCTGGATGCGACGCTGGAGGACTGTGGATTACGCCGGACATGGAGGGTTTGTCGGGGTTAATAAATTGGTGATGAGGGACTTTGTTAGTGTTTTTTATTTCTAATAAAGGATTTTTTGGGTGTGTGTGTTTTTTAACTGTAATTTACAGATTAATCATGGAAGGAATCTCGGTGAGACGCCTGACATGATTAATCTAGGACTTATTGGCAGCTATGGGCTGCCATTAACTCCTTATTACCCCGATTTGCCAACGCACTAGGGTAAATCGGGAAGAGCCGGGTTTGCTGTTGGTGTGTGTGGTGAAGTCTGGCCAAATCCAACCCTTGTTCATCTTGATCAGAGTCAGCCTGTCAGCATTTACAGTTGACAGGCGGGTGCGTTTATCTGTAATGATTCCACCTGCGGCACTAAAAACACGCTCTGACAAAACGCTAGCGGCAGGGCAGGCCAGGACTTCCAAGGCGTAGAGAGCCAATTCATGCCACGTGTCCAGCTTGGATACACATTAATTGTAAGGCACAGAGGAATGTCGGAGTACAGTTGTTTGATCTGCAAGGTACTCCTTGAGCATCTGGGCAAACTTAGGATTTCTTGTGGCACTACCCCTCACCTCAGGGGCTGTGGTATGTGAGGGGCTGAGAAAACTGTCCCACATCTTAAAGACTGTTCCCCTACCTCTGGCGGATTGGACTTGTGCCCCTCTCGGCTGTACGCCTTGGTTGTCCACTGATTCCTGACCTATGCCGCTAGCGTTTTGTGAGGGGAATGCTTTGCCTACTTCCGTGACTATGGCCTTCTGGAACTGCTGCATTTTGCCTGACCTCTCCGCCTCGGGAATAAGAGACATAAAGTTGTCCTTTTAGCGTGGGTCTAACAGTGTTACCAACCAGTAATGATTGTCGGCCAAGATGTTCTTAACGCGAGGGTCACGAGACAGGCAGCTTACCATAAAGTCAGCCATGTGTGCCAGACTCTTAACAGCCATCACTTCAGTATCCTGACCAACACGATGACTGAACATGCTGTCCTCCTCCTCCTCCTCCTCCTCATCATCTACCCTGTCCTCTGGCCAGCCACGCTGAACCGAGGATATGACTGCATGTCATATCCTCAATTTGGCCAGAGAGTTGCTCCATGTCTTCATCCTCCTCCTCGTCATAGTCCTCCACTGCACGTTGTGATGAGACGAGGCTGGGCTGTGTGTTATCATCACCCACACCCACTACTGTTTCTTGCTCAAACTCATCGCGCTCCGCCTGCAATGCATCATGGTTGTTTTTTGAGCAGAGACCATTTTAGAAGGCAGATAAGCGGTATGGTGACGCTAATAATGGCGTCATCGCCGCTCACCATCTTGGTGGAGTCCTCAAAGTTTTGGCGGATGGTGCATAGGTCGGACATCCCTCTCCACTCCTCAGGTGTTATGTGTGGAGTTTGACCCATTTCCCGACGGCTTAGGTGATGCAGGTACTCAACAACTGCCCTCTTCTGCTCACATATCCTGACCAACATGTGCAGAGTTGAATTCCAAAGCGTGGGGACATCACACACCAGTCTGTGTGCCGGAAGATGCAAACGGCGTCTTAAGCCGGCAAGGCCGGCTGAAGCAGTAGGTGACTTTCGAAAATGTGCAGACAGGCGGCGAACTTTTACCAGCAGATCAGACAGCTCTGAGTATGACTTTAGAAACCGCTGAACCACGAGGTTGAGCACATGGGCCACGCATGGAACATGTGTCAGCTGGCCTCGCCTCAAAGCCGCCACCAGGTTCCGGCCATTGTCACACACGACCTTTCCTGGCTTTAGGTTCAGAGTTGTGAGCCAGTGATCTGCCTGCTGTTTCAGAGCTGTCCACACCTCTTCTGCATTGTGGGGTTTGTCACCTATGCAGATTAGCTTCAGCACTGCCTGTTGCCGCTTCGCCGAGGCAGTGCTGCAGTGCTTCTGTGTCGCCCTGGACAAGCCAGGGGCCACAGAGCACAACACTTAAACACCCCACACTCCCTGCAGGCATATCATAGTCAAAACACAAAATCCTAGTTGCCTTCCCCAGGGGCTGTTGTCCACACCAGGGTGTGGAGCCAGGCGGTTGGTCTCCACCCACCGAGGAGGAGGGAAAACACAGGCAGTGAGAGTTAAGCTAAGGAAGTGGAAGGAGGAAAGTAGTAGAGAGGAGAAAAGTGACAGCAAAGAGCCTGAAGTTGGTCCGGGTGTGTGGACCGGACAGGACAGCAAGGTTGGCAGGATGTGGTGACCGTCTGCAGTTGAGGCCGATTGGAGTCTGCCGTAAGGACCGTGGACGGGTGGTGACCCGGCCGTACCGGACCGGTATACAAAGAGAAGCCAGCACCATTGGCAGAGGACTTTCGGATCCCGGCAAGGCTTGGTGTCGCCGTGAATTTGCCAAATCCGTTAGTGAAGGGAACCTCAGGGTTTCCAAACAGCCAAGTCCAGATAGAAGGCAACCGTACAACCGTGAAGGGGAGACACCGCCACCGCCAAGGGCAACCGTCTCCCAGGGCCAGCGCCTGTGGGCAAAAGGGGCTCCTCCGGCCCATATCCAGGTCGGGGAGCGGGTTACCGTTGGGAAACCATCACTACCAACACTTAACTTAGGTGCAGGGAGAGACAGTCATCACTAACCTGCAGGGAGGAACAACCGCAGCCGTCCGAGTGACCCGTCCATCCAGCCACTTGTTTTACCGTGAACTGTGTCATCATCATTGGGCTGAGTGAGTACCTCCATGCCGTGCGGCACAGCGCTGCCCCTGCGACCCTGCACCTCATCAGGCCCCGCAACCCGCCTGTCATCCATCTCTACCCCATCACCAGGCCCCGGGACAACCAACCCCCCTACCCACGGAGGGGAGAAATAACAACAAAGCTGCTCCCTGTCACAGGCTCCCGGGATCCCCGTCCAGAGCAGCGGTGGTGTCCACACAATCACCACAACCGTGGGTGGCGTCACGGACAATATCCCCAAAACCCAAACCACCCCTTTTCACTCACGGGCGAGTAGCGCCGCTCGAGTCCCCGGGATCCGGCCATCGCTCGAGCCAACGAGCGATAGCAGCAGCCGTAGAGCAGCGTCAGCCGGACCCGAGCAGTGGAAGAGCGCACCGTCCCCTCCTCCGCCCGCGACACTTACAGCTTGGGACTGGTGTGGAGGGTAAAGTGGATGAGGATGCGCAGGAGGAGGAGGAGGCTGAGGAGCATGACATTCCGGAGCTGTAGAGTGTGTGTGAAACCCTGACTGAGGTAGGGCCTGCAAAACTTGGTGTGTGAAGGACGTGTTCCGTCCCTCGCTCAGACTGGGTCCCAGCTTGCACAATATTAACCCAGTGTGACGTCAACGAGATGTAGCGGCCTTGCCCACATGCACTTGTCCACGTGTCTGTGGTTAGGTGGACTTTGGCTGAAACAGCGTTGTTCAGGGCACGTGTGATGTTTTGTGACACGTGGTGGTTATGCAATGCGGGGACGGCACACCGGGAGAAATAGTGGCGGCTGTGGACCGAGTAACGTGGGACAGCTGCCACCATCAGGTCGCGGAATGCTTCTGTCTCAACCAGCCTAAAAGGCAACATTTCCAGCGCAAGCAGTCGCGAAATGTTAGCATTTAGAACTGTGGCATGTGGGGTGTTGGCAGTGTATTTGCGCCTGCGTTCAAAGGTTTGCTGAATGGATAACTGAACGCTGCGCTGGGACAAGGACGTGCTTGATGATGGTGTTCTTTCTGCGTAGGCAACTGCAGGTGCAGGAGTGGAGGAGGCTTGTTCTCAGGCAGCATGGACAGGGGATTGGCTCGCATGCACAACCAGCGAAGACGTAGCAGTGACATCAGCAAGCACTGCTCCTCGACTCTGTTGTACTTCCCACAAAGTCGGGTGCTTGGCTGACATGTGCCTGATCATGCTGGTGGTGGTCAGGCTGCTAGTTTTGGTACCCCTGCTGATGCTGGCATGGCAGGTGTTGCAAATGGCCTTTTTAGAATCATCTGGAGCCAACTTAAAAAACTGCCAGTGTCAGAGTTCCGGGTTTTCCAGTTTTCTTTTGAAAGAGCTTGCCCTTTGTTAACATGGAGTTTTCTGTTCTGTTGCCCTACTTCCTGTCCATCTGTTTAAAAGCCGCCCCTAAAGCTTAGTCCAGTGCCTGAGTATACTGCTTCCTGTGTGCTCCTGCCCTGCTGCTTTTGGTTCCTGATTGTTATTCGGATCCTCTTGGAAAACAACCGACACCGACTCTGGACTTCATCTGGTATCATCTAGCTGTGCCCGGACTCCGTTTGCCGTCTTTGGTCGGCACTTCTGCCCGGTTCCTTCCGTTTAATACCACTCTGGACTCACATCACGTACGGACATTTTTGGACTTACCTATTGCCCTTTTGTGTCCCGGCTGCTGCGCATTTAGGGCTTCTGGGGTGATTGCCAGACAGTCCCTGTATAGGGGTTCGCTCTTGGTGGTCTCCCTGGGGGAGTCCGGTGCGCGGTCCCGGGAATTCCCTTTCGCTCCGTCCCTGGAAGGTATTTCCTGTATTTATGTTCTACTGTGTTTTTGTTCCATTTATGTACATATTTGCTGGTTGCATATTATAAACGTCTTGCACCAAGAACTCGTCTCTGGTTGTCATTGCCCTAACGCAATCGAAATCCTCAATACATACAATAGTATTACAGCCAGACTCGGGAAGACCTAACATTTGTACAGGCACCTTGTGTCGTGTTGTTCCGGGGAACAGTTGCCTGACGTCTGCCTGGGGCCACCACTCTGCTTCTTACTGCCTGTTGGGATGCTACGCCTCCCTCCCCCTGTGCACTGCTGTCCTCGCTCTGCATATCCTCCTGCCAGGTTGGGTCAGTTACTGGATCATCCACCACGTCGTCTTCCTCTTCCGCACCCTGCTCCTCCTCCTGACTTCCTGACAATTGTGTCTCATCATCGTCCACCCCTTGTTGAGACACGTTGCCAACTTCGTGAGAACGTGGCTGCTCAAATATTTGGGCATCTGTACATACAATCTCGTCATGGCCCACTTCAACAGGAGCTGGCGAGAGGCCAGAATTTGTGAATGGAAACGTGAACGAACAGCTCTTCCGAGTGTACAAGTGTGGGATCAGTAATGTCCGTGGACGTGTACTCGGCCTGGTGGTAGGAAGGAGGATCAGGTTCTGAAATGTGCGGTGCAGTATCACGGCTACTGACACTTGACCGTGTGGAAGACAGAGTGTTTGTGGTGGTGCCAATCTGACTGGAAGCATTATCCGCTATCCAACTAACAACCTGTTGACACTGGTCTTGGTTCAAGAGCGGTGTACTGCTGCGGTCCCCAAGAATTTGGGACAGGACGTGCGAGCGACTAGATGTGGCCCTTTGTTGTGGCGAAATTAGAGCTTGCACACAACCTCGGTCTCTGCCTGCACCACCATCACGTCCACTTCCTTGTTCGTTGACAACGCCCTTGCGCATTTTGCAATGCTGTGCTGATGTGTATTATTCACTAGACTTGTGCGTTATATCCAAGTTTTTGCAAAACTCACACAAATGCAGCGGAAAGCTGCCACCAACAGGCACACACGTGCGGTTTTTAAATGCAAGCACGGAGGCACTAAGAACCTAACAGGTCTCTATCCAGGGACAACGTGGAGCCTCCCAATTTTTGGCTGCCCTGCCTAAGGGCTATACTACAATAGACCCACTTCCTTCCAATGGGCACTTCAGGTTTACAGGCCCTCATGCACGTCTCTATCCAGGGACAACGTGGAGCCTCCCAATTTTTGGCTGCCCTGCCTAAGGGCTATACTATAATACACCCACTTCCTTCCAATGGGCACTTCAGGTTTACAGGCCGTCATGCACGTCTCTATCCAGGGACAACGTGGAGCCTCCCAATTTTTGGCTGCCCTGCCTAAGGGCTATACTACAATAGACCCACTTGCTTCCAATGGGCACTTCAGGTTTACAGGCCCTCATGCACGTCTCTATCCAGGGACAACGTGGAGCCTCCCAATTTTTGGCTGCCCTGCCTAAGGGCTATACTATAATACACCCACTTCCTTCCAATGGGCACTTCAGGTTTACAGGCCGTCATGCACGTCTCTATCCAGGGACAACGTGGAGCCTCCCAATTTTTGGCTGCCCTGCCTAAGGGCTATACTATAATACACCCACTTCCTTCCAATGGGCACTTCAGGTTAACAGGCCGTCATGCACGTCTCTATCCAGGGACAACGTGGAGCCTCCCAATTTTTGGCTGCCCTGCCTAAGGGCTATACTATAATACACCCACTTCCTTCCAATGGGCACTTCAGGTTTACAGGCCGTCATGCACGTCTCTATCCAGGGACAACGTGGAGCCTCCCAATTTTTGGCTGCCCTGCCTAAGGGCTATACTATAATACACCCACTTCCTTCCAATGGGCACTTCAGGTTTACAGGCCCTCATGCACGTCTCTATCCAGGGACAACGTGGAGCCTCCCAATTTTTGGCTGCCCTGCCTAAGGGCTATACTACAATAGACCCACTTCCTTCCAATGGGCACTTCAGGTTTACAGGCCCTCATGCACGTCTCTATCCAGGGACAACGTGGAGCCTCCCAATTTTTGGCTGCCCTGCCTAAGGGCTATACTATAATACACCCACTTCCTTCCAATGGGCACTTCAGGTTTACAGGCCCTCATGCACGTCTCTATCCAGGGACAACGTGGAGCCTCCCAATTTTTGGCTGCCCTGCCTAAGGGCTATACTACAATAGACCCACTTCCTTCCAATGGGCACTTCAGGTTTACAGGCCCTCATGCACGTCTCTATCCAGGGACAACGTGGAGCCTCCCAATTTTTGGCTGCCCTGCCTAAGGGCTATACTACAAAAGACCCACTTCCTTCCAATGGGCACTTCAGGTTTACAGGCCCTCATGCACGTCTGTATGCAGGGGCATTGGTGAACCTCACAATTTTGGACTGCCCTGGCAAAGGAAAATACTACAAAGACTCACTTCCTCAAAATGGGCACATTAGACTCAAGAGGCCTTCATGTACGTCTCTTCTCAGGGACATCGGAGTGCCACACAATGTTTTCACGTAAAATCTTTCATGTATTAATCTCAAAAAGTAACATACACCAGCTCTATCTCACTATTGCGTATGTGCCCTTAACATTTCTGCCATGAAAAATCATTTTGGGGTCATTTTGGAAGGTTTTCTGGTGAGTCCGTAAAAATGGCGTGAAACGCGGACAAAATTGTTCACAGCTGTGACTTTTGAGTGATAAATGCTTCAAGGGGTCTTCCCCATGCTGTTGCCATGTCATTTGAGCACTCTTCTGAGACTTTTGTGCCATTTTTAGGGTTTCTCCATGCTGCCGGGGGGTCATTTCACAAAAATACTCGGGTCTCCCATAGGATAACATTGGGCTCGTTGCTCGGCCCGAGTACACGAGTATCTTGGGAGGCTCGGCCCGAGCTTCGAGCACCCGAGCTTTTTAGTACTCGCTCATCACTAAAAAGCACAAAACGTGCGTTTTGGACATCGGAGTGCCACACAAAATGTTTTTATGTAAAATCTTTCATGTAATAATCTCAAAAAGTAACATACACCAGCTCTATCTCACTATTGGGTATGTGCCCTTAACATTTCCGCCATGAAAATTCATTTTGGTGTAATTTTGGAAGGTTTTCTGGTGAGTCCGTAAAAATGGCGTAAAACGCGGACAAAATTGTTCACAGCTGTGACTTTTGAGTGATAATTGCTTCAAGGGGTCTTCCCCATGCTGTTGCCATGTCATTTGAGCACTCTTCTGAGACTTTTGTGACATTTTTAGGGTTTCTACATGCTGCCGGGGGTCATTTCAGAAAAATACTCAGGTCTCCCATAGGATAACATTGGGCTCGGTGCTCGGGCCGAGTACACGAGTATCTTGGGATGCTCGGCCCGAGCCTCGAGCACCCGAGCTTTTTGGTACTCGCTCATCACTACTCACCACCTCTTGTGGCAGCTTTTTGTTCAGCAATGGAGTCTTGCATGGTAAGATTGCATACATGCCTTTTCTTTAAAACAATTGTACCTACTGATTCTAAATTTTTCTATAGCTCTCCACAGATGGTCCACAACTGTTTTGATAATTCTTTTCTCTCCTCTATTTGAGATCTTGCAGGAGCACCTGGTTGTCACCGGCTTAAGGTCAAATGATGTTCTTACCACTACTGGATTATAGCCCCAACAGTTCTCACTGGAACCTTCTGTAGTTTAGAAATTCTTCTGTAACCAATGCCATCAGTAGATTTTGCAACAATAGAGTTGAAAAGGTCTTTACACAGCTCACTGGTTTTACCGATCATGAGATGTTTCTTTGGTAATTAGATGCCTTTTTATACAGCATCAATTGAACTAAGTGGCAGGATTGCTTTTTAATTACTGCCAGATTTCAGCTGGTGGCATGCCTTTCAATGGCTTTTTTGCACCTCTTTCTTCATGTGTTCAATACATTTCCCACTGTCAGTTCTCATTATTAAAGTATCAAAAGTTGAGCCACTTCACTAGCATCATCTCTTATTCTCTGTTTTATTTGACCAGATTTTTAGAGTTCTCATTTCATTTGTGTGCTTTTTCTCTGTCTCTTTTAATTCTGTATTAGCAAGACATTATTTTTGGTCTTCTCTTGCTCTCCTTTTTCCATTACTTATTCCAGTACATTATTTTTCTTATTTTTATTTCTAGGAGGACATTGTATCTGCTAGTGAAGTGGCTCAACTGACAGATCATGTATTTTGATTTTTTGTTTTTTGACATTTATTGTATGTCAATTTTCTTGGTTAATGCAATATAATTATATAATTAGGTGAAAATTCTGCCTTTTCTGATACCATGAATGTATTATGCCATTATATTTTTGTATATTTACAAGATTCTTTATGTGTTTTTTATTGTAGTGTAATCTGATGAAGGTCGGATGACCGAAACGTCAAATTAACAATTACACAAAATTGTGTTCTAATAAATGAATGAATAAAAATTCAAAATAATTTCATCTCAATGCTTTGAGTGCTGGATTTTTTTGATACTTTGATCTGGGGTGGGACCCTATCCAAGCACCAGCAACCAAGGAGTGCCACATTTCTATTTACATATAGTTCTCATTATTACACATCACTAAATTTATGGATTATACAGTGTATCCACCCATATCCTGTTCACCGCCATTAACTTGAGAACGGCGGCAGCTATAGGCATAGAAGTGGTGTCTAGGTACAGTAAAGTAGCCATGCGCTACGCAATGAAACCACCTATAGCGCCACCTGGTGGAAAACAACGGAGTTAGCATTTTTATCTCAAAAACGGAACAAGATAGAGAAAAAAAGGGAATTAAAAAATTGTAGAGAATCATCAATTTAATACGAATCGACACCTTGCATACAGAAATGCCTTGATATGAAACTCATGACCCCCCAAAACATTGAATGCTGGTCACGCATATGGCGCTCATTTAACTTTAATGCTCAAAGTGGCCACCATCAGCTGCAATGCACATCTGGACTCTGGACAGCATACTGTATCTTGCTGAACATTGTGCAATATGGTAGGTGACACGTTTTCACAAGCATCTGTGATATGTCGTCGTAGGTCCTGCAATGTTGGTGGAAGGGTCGCATACACCTGCTGTTTGATGTGACCTCACAGAAAGAAGTCCAATGGGGTCAGGTCAGGTGAGCGTGGCGGCCACTTGTCACGGCCAGGTGGACGGGCAGACCCAGGAGGTGGATCCACTGGGCCGGACTCCTAGATGGTGGTAAGGGGTCCGGTAGCTGGAACACTATAAACAGCAGAACAGTCCGTGCACACGAGTATAGCGGAGAAGTCCCTGGGACCATGGAGTCACGGGTGGTAGTCCGGGTGACGCAGCTCAGGTTCGGAAGCCGAGATGATGTCAGGCGGGGTCCGGAACCTTTGGAGCGAGATGACGAGTCACCGCAGGGATCCGGGATGGTGCGGACTGTCAGGATGGCAGATGGACAGCGTTCGGGGTTCAGGATACGGCAGGACTGGATGGCGAGGCAGGCACGGCTCTACAAGAGAGATAGGTGAGTATATACACATATACACCAGGAGACCTGACTCCTAGCTTAGGAAACACGAAGATCAGGCCCCGCCCCCTTGGACAATAACCCCCTTTATACCCTGTACCTGTTTAGCCTCATTTCCTGTTAATGGACGCTGGCCCTTTAAGAAAGGGTCAGTGACCGCGCGCGCGCCCTAATGCGCATGCGCGCCGCCCGGGTGCCAGAAGCCAGGGAAGGAAGCTGAGAGGAGGACGCAGGGGAGCCGGCCAGGGCCTGGGAAGCCGTCGGGCGCCGGGATCGGAGACCAGGGGGCCTGGGAAGGACGGGCACCGGAGGCTGGAGAGCGGGGAGCGTGGCAGGTGAGCCGGGGAGCGGGGGTGAGGACCCGGGGAGCGGAACCGAGGACCCGGGGAGCGTGACAGTACCCCCCCCCCACGCCCCCCTCCCCGCAACCGGGACAAGAAGGCACGGATCAGAGGAGTGCCCACGTTCTCCCTGGGCTCCCAGGACCTATCCTCAGGACCATACCCTTCCCAGTCCACCAGGAAGAACTGTCGACCTCGTACGGTCTTCATGGCCACGATATCCCTTACCGCATAGATGTCGTCATCGGCAATAGGTGGAGGAGCCGGACTGGCAGCAGCGGAGAAGGGACCAAGGACAACCGGCTTGAGCAGGGAGACGTGGAATGAGTTGGGTATCCTCATCGTGGCCGGGAGCTGTAGCTTGTAGGAGACCTCATTGATCTTGTTGAGGACTTTAAACGGCCCAATGTAGCGAGGACCCAGCTTGTATGATGGTATCTTCAGGCGGACGTACTGGGAAGCAAGCCAGACGAGATCTCCAGGAGAGAAACACGGAGGGTCCAGACGTTTCTTGTCTGCGTGTCTTTTCATCCGCAGGGAAGCACGCCCAAGGGACGCTTTGACAGAGTCCCAAATGGTTGCAAAGTCACGGGCTACTGTATCTGCAGCAGGAACATCCGAAGAAGGGGATACAGGCAATGGGATGGAAGGCTGAAGTCCGTAAACGACATGGAAGGGAGAGCTGGAGGACGACTCACTGATGTGGTGGTTGTGGGAGAATTCAGCCCAAGGAAGAAGAGCGGACCAGTCGTCGTGATGGGCGTTAACATAGTGACGTAAGAAAGAGGTCAAGATTTGATTGACCCTCTCTACCTGGCCATTAGACTGAGGATGGTATGCAGATGAAAAGTCCAGAGTCACTCCCAGATGTTTACAGAGAGCCCTCCAGAAGCGGGAGGTGAACTGAGTTCCTCTGTCGGATACGATGTGTAATGGAAAGCCATGCAAGCGGAAGATGTGTTGTATATAGGCGTCCGCGAGTTCCTGAGCAGAGGGCAGTCCAGCCATAGGGACGAAATGGGCCATTTTAGAGAACCGGTCCACCACGACCTATATGACTGTGTGTCCGGAGGACAATGGCAAGTCCGTAATAAAGTCCATTGCTATGTGTTGCCACGGAACTGAGGGTATCGGCAGAGGCAGAAGACGGCCATATGGGAGGTGTTTGGGCGTCTTGTTCCTGGCACAAGAGGAACAGGCGGATACAAAAGCAGCGACGTCCGTGCGAAGGGATGGCCACCAATAATGACGTACAATCGCACCCCATGTCTTTTTCTGACCTGCATGACCGGCTGTTTTCGAGGCATGACCCCAGTGTAACACTTTTTCCCTGTCTACCTCGGAGACATAGGTCTTCCCGGGCGGTATCTGGGCCAGGGTGACAGGGGCCACCGGAATGATTTTGCTAGGACAGATGATGGGTTGGGTAGTCTCTTCCTCCTGCTCCATGGGCATGAAAGACCTGGACAAGGCATCAGCGCGTACATTCTTGTCCGCGGGTCGGAAGTGAAGCTGGAAATCAAACCTGGCAAAGAATAGAGACCACCTGGCTTGCCGTGGGTTCAGACGCTGAGCGGACCGTAGGTATTCCAAGTTCTTGTGGTCCGTGTAAATAATCACGGGATACACTGCTCCTTCCAGAAGGTAGCGCCATTCCTCCAGAGCCAGTTTGACTGCCAAGAGCTCTCGGTCACCGATGGTGTAGTTGCGTTCAGGCGCTGAGAAGCCCTTGGAGAAGAATCCGCAAGTCACCATCTTCCCGGAGGAGGACTTTTGCATGAGCACTGCTCCGGCTCCTGAGGAGGAGGCATCCACCTCCAAGGTGAACTGGCGGTTTAACTCCGGACGATGGAGCACAGGAGAGGAAGCAAAAGCCCGCTTCAGAGAGCAAAACGCGGCGTCAGCCGCAGGTGACCAGTCCTTTGGATTAGCCTCCTTCTTAGTCAAAGCGGAGAGAGGAGCAGTCAAGGCAGAGAAGTGAGGGATGAACTGGCGGTAGTAGTTGGCGAATCCCAGGAAGCGTTGGATTGCCTTCAGTCCAGAAGGAGGAGGCCAGTTGAGAATGGCGGAGACCTTCTTGGGATCCATCTGCAGTCCAGTATCAGAGATGATGTACCCCAGAAAGGGGAGAGAAGACTGCTCAAAGACACACTTCTCATACTTTGCGTACAGACGATTCTCTCTCAGTCTTTGTAGAACCAGCTGTACGTTTTCTCTGTGGGTTTGGAGGTCCGGAGAGAAGACAAGGATGTCATCTAGATACACTACCACACAGATGTAGAGAAGGTCCCGGAACACGTCGTTCACCAGTTCTTGAAAGACGGCAGGAGCGTTACACAGGCCGAAGGGCATCACGCAGTATTCATAATGTCCATCGCGCGTATTGAACGCGGTTTTCCATTCGTCACCAGAGCGGATGCGTACCAGATTGTAAGCACCCCGAAGATCCAGCTTGGTGAACACACGAGCTCCTCTAAGCCGGTCAAACAATTCGGGAATGAGCGGCAGAGGGTACTTGTTTTTTACGGTGATTTGATTCAAACCCCGGTAGTCTATGCATGGGCGTAAGTCGCCCTCTTTCTTCTTGACAAAGAAGAAACCTGCTCCAGCAGGAGAGGAGGATCTCCGAATGAACCCCCTTGCCAGGCTCTCTGAGATGTAAGCAGACATGGCCCTTGTTTCGGCTGGAGATAAAGGATATATCCGTCCTCGTGGTGGTGTTGTTCCTGGGAGCAGGTCGATGGCACAATCGTATGGACGATGTGGCGGCAGTACCTCGGATTCCTTTTTATCAAAGACATCTGCAAAGGACCAATAGGCCGAGGGCAGCCCCGGTAGGTTCTCTGGAACCGGAGGTCGTCGGATGGGTTGTATGGACTTTAGGCACCTCTCATGACACGAAGAGCCCCATCGGGTGATTTCGCCAGTGCCCCAGCTAACTGATGGTTCGTGTGTCCGCAACCATGGAAGTCCCAGCAGGATCTGGTGGGACATGTGTGGGAGGACGTAGAAAGCGATGTTCTCGGTGTGAAGGGCACCGATACGCAGTTCGACCGGCCTGGTGATCCAGGAGATGGTGTCAGAGAGGGGTCTCCCATCCACCGAGGCAATCACTAGGGGCTTGTCGAGTGGAATAACAGGCACCCGGTACTTGTCCACCGTGGCCTGCTGGATGAAATTGCCTGCTGCCCCGGAATCGAGGTAGGCATCAGCCGTGAACCGCGTCTCTCCCGTTGTCACTTGCACTGTCCATGTAACCGGGTCAGAGAGAGTCCCAGCACCTAGGGTGGCCTCTCCTACCAACCCTAGGCTTTGGAGTTTCCCGGCCTCTCTGGACAGGAGCGTAGCAGGTGTGTGCTCTCACCGCAGTAAAAGCAGAGACCCTTGGCGAGCCGCTCTGCTCGACGTTGTTCAGACTGACGCACTCGGTCGATCTGCATGGGCTCGTGGACGGGAGCCCCAGCTGTCGATGACTGAAGTACGGAGGGTTTCTGCGGAGGAGAGGAATGCCGTACCGGACGTCTCTCACGGGACACTTCCTTGGATCGCTCCTGAAAGTGAATGTCCACTCGAGTCGCTAGGGCAATCAGGGCATCCAGGGTGGTCGGTACGTCACGACCCGCCAGCTCGTCTTTAATTCGCCCTGAGAGTCCTTCCCAGAAGGCGGCGGTTAGGGCCTCGTTGTTCCACCCGAGTTCTGAGGCCAGGGTGCGAAACCGGATCGCGTATTGACCCACCGTCAGAGTCCCCTGACGTAACCGGAGAAGAGACGAAGCTGAGGCGGAGGCGCGTCCGGGCTCATCAAAGGTGCCACGGAATGCCTGCAGGAAGTCCTGGATGTTCGTGGTCACAGGATCCCCCTTCTCCCACAAGGGGTTCATCCACGCCAGTGCCTCACCCTCTAGATGGGACATGATGAAGGCGACCTTGGCTTGGTCGGAGACAAACAAATGCGGCAGCTGCGTGAAATGGAGGGAGCATTGGTTTAAGAATCCCCTGCAGGTCTTGGGGTCTCCGGCGTACCGGGGTGGTGAGGCCAAACGAAGTCTGGTGGTATCTGAAGAAGTCGCCACAGGAGCTGGATCCGTGGATTGACTAGTGGAAGCCCGGGATGTTGAAGTCGTAACTGCCGCTTGTAGCATGTTCAAGCGGGCGTCCACAGAAGACATGAATTGCAGCATGCGGGTCTGAGTCTCACGCTGGCGTTGGAGTTCCTCCTGTACGGCTGCTAGTGCTGCAGCGGGATCCATGGCCTGATCTTACTGTCACGGCCAGGTGGACGGGCAGACCCAGGAGGTGGATCCACTGGGCCGGACTCCTAGATGGTGGTAAGGGGTCCGGTAGCTGGAACACTATAAACAGCAGAACAGTCCGTGCACACGAGTATAGCGGAGAAGTCCCTGGGACCACGGAGTCACGGGTGGTAGTCCGGGTGACGCAGCTCAGGTTCGGAAGCCGAGATGATGTCAGGCGGGGTCCGGAACCTTTGGAGCGAGATGACGAGTCACCGCAGGGATCCGGGATGGTGCGGACTGTCAGGATGGCAGATGGACAGCGTTCGGGGTTCAGGATACGGCAGGACTGGATGGCGAGGCAGGCACGGCTCTACAAGAGAGATAGGTGAGTATATACACATATACACCAGGAGACCTGACTCCTAGCTTAGGAAACACGAAGATCAGGCCCCGCCCCCTTGGACAATAACCCCCTTTATACCCTGTACCTGTTTAGCCTCATTTCCTGTTAATGGACGCTGGCCCTTTAAGAAAGGGTCAGTGACCGCTGCGCGCGCCCTAATGCGCATTCGCGCCGCCCGGGTGCCAGAAGCCAGGGAAGGAAGCTGAGAGGAGGACGCAGGGGAGCCGGCCAGGGCCTGGGAAGCCGTCGGGCGCCGGGATCGGAGACCAGGGGGCCTGGGAAGGACGGGCACCGGAGGCTGGAGAGCGGGGAGCGTGGCAGGTGAGCCGGGGAGCGGGGGTGAGGACCCGGGGAGCGGAACCGAGGACCCGGGGAGCGTGACACCACTCCACACAGCTACCATACCCAATGACTTGTAGGAAGGTCTCCATGAGGTATCGCTTCACGTCCGCAGCCTTGTGAGTTTTACACGTTCTAATCATAACATTTCTGTATGCAAGGTGTCGATTCGTATTGAATCGATGATGCCCTACAACTTTGTCATTCACTTTTTTCTCTATCTCGTTCCGTTTTCGAGATAAAAATGCTAACTCTGTTGTTTTCCACCAGGTGGCGCAATAGGTGGTTTCATTGCATAGCGCATGGCTACTTTACTATACCTAGACACCACTTCTATGCCTATAGCTGCCACCGTTCTCAAGTTAATGGCGATGGACAGGATAAGGGTGGACAGTGGACACACTGTATATGGTTTGATTTCTTTGCCTGTTTGAATTGAATGGGTTGTTACTGACATCAGGTTAGAAATTCATGTTAATAGAATCTTTAGAAATATATTTACTTAGAAAATTGGTGATGTGTTGAATATTTATTTTACCCACTGTAAGTATGTAGTAAGTATGTTTTTTTTTCTCTAGGCGGTCTGATGATGATAACCCTTTTCTCACTTGTTTAATAGTTACTCAGAAGCACTTGCCACACTCACAAGCTGGGACCAGTGATGCTACATTACATTTTCTTAATTAATAACATTGTTTAATTGATTCAAATCTATCACGTAATTATTTGATCATGTGCATTTCTATTCTTCATCTATGCAGATACAACTTTGTAGAAACATTGTTTTCTTCTGTAAACAAAGCATACAGTACAATGCAGCTCATGAACAATCTACACATTATTGCTTCCTTTGTAGAAAAAAAAGCTAATATAATCTGCATGCATTCGACATTAGGCAGACATCCAAAGCTATTCCATTATTTTCATATGTACAAAGAACAAATTCAATAGCTTTTTAAATAAGTAGATATGGCAAAAGGTCACAATAATTCTGAATAAAACTCTTCCAAAAAAAAAATATGGTATGAGGTAAAGAAAACGTCTCTATTCAATATCTCGTGTACTGAGGCTTACTGTCTGCAATAAAAGTTCTTATTCAATTACCGCTAGCTTACAATTACAATACCAAAGATTCAAAGTAGTAGTATTTATTCTTTTTTTTCTTTTCGAAAGGAGGAAAAATGACTTTTGCTTTCCCATCTTTTACTCATCTGATAAAATAAAAAGCAAATTATTATTTTTTTTATTATTTAAGTAAGTTTAAAGCTTACTTGTTATTTCAGGTGACTTTCTAGAATAGGCTGTCCTGTATATATACTGTACTGTCCTGTATATATACTGTACATGAATCGTAACACAATTTTTATCAGCTTGTTGATGATTATTATATGAATTGTATCTTGTGTTTTTTCACCAATATTTCCTCCCTGTCTATAATTGTATCTTAAAGGGAACCTGTCAGGTCCCATATGCGTTCTAACCTACAAGCAGGGTGATGTGTGGCCTAGAAACCCCTTCCTACCTATCCCTGTGTTGTAATATTGTGTAATATGAATTTATAACTTATATGTTCGGGTCTATTCCCCTGGGCGTTGCATCGCTCCTTGGGAGTTTGCATACTTTCTGTAGTATCACACCCCTGTGGGCGTGATACCATGGATTTACAGGAGCGACATCATTGTCAGCTCCTGGAGATCAGATCCTGTGCGTGCGCATTTGCCATTCACACAGCCTTGATATCCGGGTGTTTACTTGCCGGCTTCACAAGTGCACTGCACATGGTCAGAAGACTCCTGCGGCTCCGACCATGTGCAGAATGTTCTAAAGCCGGTATGTAAACACCCAGATATGAAGGCTGGGTGAATGGCAAGTGTGCACACTCGGGATCTCCAGGAGCTGACGATGTAAATTCATGGTATTACGCCCACAGGGGTGTGATACCACGGAAAGCTCTTGGAGATCCCACGAGTGCGCACTTGCCATTCGCGCAGCCTCCATATTCGGGTGTTTACTTGCTGGCTTCACAAGCGCATGTCGCTCATGTAAATCCATGGTATCACGCCCACAGGGGCGTGATACCATGGAAAGCATGCAAATGCCCAGGGGGCGATGCAACGCCCAGGGGACTAGACCCTCTCCTATTTACATAGGGAACTGTAATTTATAAAACTTTTTTTATAGAATCATATTACACAATAATACAACACAGGGATGGGTAGGTAGGGGTTTCTAGGCCATACAACATGCTGCTTGTAGGTTAGAACGCATATAGGACCTGACAGGTTCCATTTAACTAGTTGATAGAGACCATATACCAGGCAGCATCTATCAAGAGAGCCAGGGAGAAATACAGCTCCTTGGAGAGAAAATAAAGGCTGTGGTGCTCGGATAACCCGTCCGACAACCAGTTAAACAGTAGAAAAATAAAGATGGGGAATCCAGCAACAGCAATGGAATCAAAATTGAAAATTAAAACATAGTTTATTAGAAAAACTTAAAATCCCAACATATAGATGGAAAGGGCATATTATAAAAACAAGGAAACGTCAATACATTTCAAGCAAAAATCTCCTAATCATGACCAAGATGATTAAGAGCTTTTCCTTAAAACACATTGACGTTTCCTTGTTTTTATAATATGCCCTTTACATCTATATGCTGGGATTTTAAGGTTTTTTTTTTTTAATAAACTATGTTTTTATTTTAAATTTTGATTCCTTTGCTATTTCTGGATTCCCCGGTCTTCCTTTTTCAGCATCTAGCAAGCACTGGTTATGGGAACATAGTCAGGTATGTTTGACTGAAATGCTGAAGTGTTTCATTAGTGATGAGTGAGAACAACCATGTTCAGGCAGTTGGTACTCAGAACAAGCAGTTGAACGCACGGACAGGCTCAACTCGTGTACCTAGTATAATAGAGAACTTGAGCATTTTTTCAGAAGATCTTCCAGAAAATGCTGGCGTTCCCCATCGATTTCCATTATACTAGGTATTTGAGTCGGACCTATCCGAGCATCCAACTTGCTCATTACACGTCCCAAGCACGCAAGCATGATGCTATACACTCAACACTAAAAACATACTTTAAAAGCTGCATGGAATAGGGGACTAGTGAGGCAGGTGGGTCATTGGTGGCTTTTTGCCACCCGTTGCCAGTGACTGACAGATTTTTTTCTTATTATGGTTTTTAAACTATGTTTTTCTCTGAAACCCCGCAAAATTTCAGAGGGAAACATGCCTGAGTCTGACACGTGCTGTGTACACATTGGACATCATGTACCCGCTATCAAGTTCCCTTTAAACTTTGTGGTTTCTGCAAAATTTCAGCTTGACTATGTGAAAGTCTTGCAGATTGACTGAAATTGATGGCATATTTATTTCCCATTTACTTTTAAAACTGTAGATAGTGGTCTTTTAATCACAGACAAGAAATATTCTGTAGAAAAAATTAATACATAAGAATTAGAGATGGGTGAATAGTGAAATATTTGGATTCAGATTTTTCGACCCAATAATTTCTATTATTTGTGTATTCATCACAAATAACAAACCCAATGCAGGTCAATGGTAAAGTTTCCAGGAGTACCTTGGAAGTCTGTCTGGGAGGGCTGTAAAATTGCTGAAATAGATGGAATAGTGCTGAAACTGAATGGGAACAGCAAGGGAAGATGGCAGGATGCATTTTAGATTCACATTTGGTTTCTGTGAATAATGTTGTCAGAGTATTACGTGCATTAAAACCATGAAAATAACACTTACTGAGATTCCCTGCAGCTATCACACTACTTTCAGGTCAGTTCATTAAATCTCATAAATATTTACTGCTTCCCCTGCTCACACTCTCTGCCAGCATCTGTGATTAGCTGCAGTCAGACTGCTGGTGCGATGGCATCTCTGATTGGTTTCCCTAAAAAAAAGCATGCTGTCACCCCCATTTAGATTCTCAGCCAAGATAAAGCCAACAGCATGTGGCTGGTGTTCTCAGGCTGGGGAGGCCCATGGTTATTGGGTCCCCTCCAGCCTCAAAAAAGCAGCCGGCAGCTTCACCAAAATTGTCACATTCATTAGGCGCAACAATTCTGGCACTTTACCCGGCTCATCCCAATTGCCCTGGTGAGGTGGCAATCAGGGTAATATAAGGTGTTAATGACAGCTGTCATTTGTCAAAAAATCACAGCTGCAACTAAGCTCTGGATTAGAAATGGGAAGTTTCTATGAGGCCTCACTCCCATTACTAATCCTGTAAGTAAAAAGAAATAAAAACAAAACACAGAGAAAAATCCTTTATTTAAAATAAAAACCACCCTCTTCTTCAAAATTAGTAACACCCAAAACATCCAGGTGCGACGTAATTCACACCACAACATCCCTTGATGATCCCGGCTCTACTACACACTAAAGTTGCAGTGTGTGGACACATTAGAAAAAATTACCTCCCCTGTTGCTTCAGGTATGAGGGGGGACTGCACGCTTTTTTTTAAAAAAAAAGATTTAAATAATTTTTAAAAGGCCACATCAGGGTTTCTCTTATTGTGATACACAGCCAAGATAACGCACACAGCTGGGAGCCTCACCCTGTAGCTGTCTGCTTTATCTGTGCTGGGTATCTATATACAGGGGATCCTGCAACATTTTACTTATTTATTTATTTGTTTTTACACTCCATTAGAGGACCCAAACAGCTACTGTGAGTGCAGCCAATCAGAGATGTCGGCAGGCTGACAGTCTGACTGCAGCCAATCACAGACACTGGCAGAGAGTATGGGTGGGTCAAGCAGTGCATATGTATGAGATCTAATGAGTGGACCTGGAAGTAGTGTGACAGCCACGGGGAATCCCAGTAAGTCAATTTTTTTTCCTTGTGCTTCCCAATCACAGTAATGCCAGTAGCAAGGATGGATATGGCATTACTGTGATTGGAAAGCAATCCCAGCATGATTACTGGCTGAGAATCAGTCACCAAACATGTTGGGAGGGGTCTTGACTCTAAAAAGGCGAATACCAAAATACTCGACGAGTAATGGATATCGCAAACACCTTAATATTCATGGGAGTAACAAATAGTGGCAAGAATATTCGCTCATCACTAATAACAATAAACTACTACATGACAGCCTCTCCATGGTTCTAGAAATGGCAGGAAAAGCCTATGCCTGCATGTCTGACCCTCATTCTCTAGATAGCAGGACCACAGGAATTTTCACCAGCGTGCTGTGAATTCCAGCCTGTGAGCTTCCACCCTGTCATGTAATAACATCTATATATATAATTGCCTTATTCTGTCTGTCTGTCTGTCTGTCTGTCTGTCTGTCATGCTCCGAAATTGTGTCCTTACGGTGACACAAAGCTGATTGGCCGCTGGGCTCGCCATGGCCCCGCCCCCCCACACGGATTGGCCTCTCGCCCCGGCTCTCTGCAGGCCCCGCCCCCCTCACGCAATCCACGCTCGCTCTGGCCCAACTGACACGGAGCCCCGATTCCCAGGTGAGTACACACACACACATCACATCACACTCACTCTCACACTCACTCTCACACACACCTCACACATCACAACATGCTGGGATATCGCTTGCTTCTACACCGGCTCCGTCAGGATCCCAGCAGCGCCAGACATAACCTTGCGATGCTGGGATCTTCACGGAGGCCGTGAAAGCTGGTAACCATTATACACATCGGGTAACTAAGGTCCCTTAGTTACCCGATGTGTATCATAGTTACCAGTGTACACCGGCTCACACTCACTCTCATACACACCTCACACACACATCACATCGCATCCACACATCAAGGTCCTGCAGCGGCGGAAAATACAGACACATAACAGCACACACATAACAGCACACACATAACAGCACACACACACACACACACACAAATCAGATCACACTCACTCACACACACACATCACATCGCATCCACATACTCACAACATCCTGGGATATCGCTTGCTTCTCGGCCTCGATACTGTGCTGTTGTGATCTTCCAGGACCTGCCGGAGGATCACATGGCCAGAAGCATGTGATATCCCCGGATGTTGTGAGTATAAGCGCGTATGTGCGATATCGTCAGTGTCTGTGTGTGTGAGTGGATGCGATCGGGTGTGTGTGAGTGGATGCGATCGGGTGTGTGTGAGTGGATGCGATCGGGTGTGTGTGAGTGGATGCAATCGGGTGTGTGTGAGTGGATGCGATCGGGTGTGTCTCAGTGGATGCGATCGGGTGTGTGTGAGTGGATGCGATCGGGTGTGTGTGAGTGGATGCGATCGGGTGTGTGTGAGTGGATGCGATCGGGTGTGTCTGAGTGGATGCGATCGGGTGTGTCTGAGTGGATGCGATCGGGTGTGTGTGAGTGGATGCGATCGGGTGTGTGTGAGTGGATGCGATCGGGTGTGTGTGAGTGGATGCGATCAGGTGTGTGAGTGTCGGCAGAGGAGCACGGCGTGCTGGAGGAGGCTGGGAGCAGAGAGGCTGATCATGGGGAAGGCTGGGAGGAGAGAGGCTGATGCTGGGGGAGGCTGGGAGGGGGAGGCTGGGACGAGGGAGGCTGATGCTGGTGGAGGCTGATGCTTGGGGAGGCTGATGCTGGGGGAGGCTGGAAGGAGAGAGGCTAATGCTGGTGGAGGCTGATGCTTGGGGAGGCTGATGCTGGGGGAGACTGGGAGGGGAAGGCTGATGCTGAGGGAGGCTGGGAGGAAGGAGGCTGGGAGGAGAGAGGCTGATCCTGGGGAAGGCTGGGAACGGGAGGCTGATGCTGAGGGAGGCTGGAAGGAGAGAGGCTGATGCTGGGGGAGGCTGGAAGGAGAGAGGCTGATGCTGGTGGAGGCTGATGCTTGGGGAGGCTGATGCTGGGGGAGACTGGGAGCGGAAGGCTGATGCTGAGGGAGGCTGGGAGAGGGAGGCTGGGAGGAAGGAGGCTGGGAGGAGAGAGGCTGATCCTGGGGAAGGCTGGGAAGGGGAGGCTGATGCTGGGGGAGGCTGGAAGGAGAGAGGCTGGAAGGAGAGAGGCTGATGCTGGTGGAGGCTGATGCATGGGGAGGCTGATGCTGGGGGAGACTGGGAGCAGAAGGCTGATGCTGAGGGAGGCTGGGAGGAAGGAGGCTGGGAGGAAGGAGGCTGGGAGGAGAGAGGCTGATCCTGGGGAAGGCTGGGAAGGGGAGGCTGATGCTGAGGGAAGCTGGAAGGAGAGAGGCTGATGCTGGGGGAGGCTGGAAGGAGAGAGGCTGAGGCTGGGAGGAGAGAGGTTGATGCTGGGGAAGGCTGATGCTGAGGGAGGCTGGGAGGGGAAAGCTGATGCTGGGGAAGGCTGGGAGGACGGAGGCTGGGAGGAGAGAGGCTGATCCTGGGAAAGGCTGGGAGAGGGAGGCTGATGCTGGAGGAGGCTGGAAGGAGAGAGGCTGATGCTGGCGGAGGCTGATGCTGGGGAGGCTGGGAGAGGGAGGCTGATGCTGAGGGAGGCTGGGAGGAGGGAGGCTGGGAGAGGTAGGCTGAGAGAAGAGAGGCTGATGCACACACACACACACACACACGCGCGCGCACTGCACAACACACCACACACACACACACACACTGGGAACCACAAACAACTGCCCTACACAGACACCCACACACACAGACAACGCTGCACACACACAACACACAAACACCGCGGCACACACAAATATACGCACATACCGCACAACACACACATTGCACAAAACATACCTCCCCCCAAAACACACCACACACACACAAACCGCGCAACACACACACAACGCTACAGACACACAGCGCTCCACAAACAACGCAACACACGCAACACACATACAACACCGCTCTCACCCCCCGTCACACCCAGACAACACCCAGAACATGTACAGCGCCTACACAAACACTTGGTAACTACAGACAACAACATCTCTCTCTATATATATATATATAAAACAAAAATCATACATGAACTACACAATACGTAAATTCTAGAATACCCGATGCGTAGAATCGGGCCACCTTCTAGTTATTAATAAAGGTCTAAGTAGTTGTATTTAATTTACATTCTGTTCTCATCTCTGTATTGTTGCTGCAGCTCATCCGCCAGCTGTGGATGCGTCACTTGTATTGAACGATAAATAGGGGCTTATAAAAAGTTATTATTAAGAGAAAATGTCTAAGGAACATGAATGACCTTGAAAGTGCCCTGTGTTCTTCAGAGAGAAAGACAAATCAGCTACATTATATCAGAGCACAGATCCTGTAATTATAATAGCTATTTCATAGCTAATAGAGCCAAACATCCTGAGCGCCATCCAACCGAGTGCAGGGATCATAAATATTCTATCTATCTATCTACCTATCTATCTATCTATCTATCTATCTATCTACCTACCTATCTGTCTATCAGTCTGTCTGTCTGTCTATGTCTGTTTATTATAATTCACTCATCCCTACTATCTGTCTATTGATCTTTTATATATGAGCAAATATTTTCGCCGCTAAGGGTACCGTCTCGCTAAACGACGTACCAGCGATTCCGACCACGATATGACCTGGTCACGATCGCTGGTGCGTCGCTACATGGTTGCTGGTGAGCTGTCAATCAGGCAGATCTCACCAGCGACCAGTGACCAGCCCGCAGCGACTCGTGGAAACGATGCTGTGCTTGGTAACCAAGGTAAATATCGGGTAACTAAGCAAAATGCTTTGCTTGGTTACCCGATATTTACCCTGGTTACCAGCGCACACCACTTAGCGCTGGCTCCCTGCACTCGTAGCCAGGGTACACATCGGGTTACTAAGCAAAGCGCTTCGCTTAGTTACCAGATGTGTACTCTGGCTACGTGTGCAGGGAGCCAGCACTAGTAGCCTGAGAGCGGCGTATGCTAGTAACCAAGGTAAATATCGGGTAACCAAGCAAAGCGCTTCGCTTAGTTACCCAATGTGTACCTTGGTTACCAGCGTCTGCAGCTTCCAGATGCCGGCTTCCTGCTCCCTGCACATTCAGATCGTTGCTCTCTCGCTGTCAAACACAGCAATGTGTGCTTCACAGCGGCAGAGCAACGAGCAAAAAATGAACCAGCACTGTGTGTAACGATCAGCGATTTCACAGCAGGGGCCAGGGCGCTGCTTAGTGTCACAAACAGCGAAATCGCTGATGAGGTCACTGGTACGTCACAAAACCTGTGATTCAGCAGCGATCTCGCTAGCGATTTCACTATGTGAGAAGTACCCCTTAAGGACAAGCTTTTCAGGAGTAGATGAATAGGGCAGATCATGGCTGTGATATTCAGCCATCATCTGCCTCTGATAGTGGAGAAAAGCTGTAAACCTGTTAAGAGCTGTTGTCATTCTCAGCCATTTAGAGCCCATCATCAACACTCATCAGCGACACTGCAACATGTGTGCAGGGCGCCAATTGCTTGCCAGGACAGCTGAGACCCACAAAAGAACACTGGACTGTGGCTGACGCATAGGGGACAATGAATTGTGCTATACATAGCAACACTGAAGTATTGATGTATATAGTATAAACGATCAGATGATCAGAGTTAAGAAAAACATGATAAAATAAAAAATGCATAAAAATTCAAACATTAATATTATTATTATTTATTATCATAGCGCCATGACGCTTTACATGTGAAAAATGGGTACACATAATAAAAACAAGTACAATACTCATGAACAATAAAAGGCATAGACAGGTACAGGAGGTGAGAGAACCCTGCCCGCAAGGATTTCACAGTCTACAGGGAATGGTGAGGATACAGTGGATGAGGGTAAAGATGGTCGTGCAGTGGTATAGTGGCCCAACTGCTACTGAAGGTTGTAGGCTTGTCAGAAAAGGTGGGTCTTCAGGTTCCTTTTGAAGGTTTCCATGACAGGCGAGTCTGATGTCTTAGGGTAGAGAGTTCCAGAGTATGGGTGAGGCGCGGGAGAAATCAGAGAGGGATTGCCACAAGGGCAGAACAAGTCAGTTAATTGGGAAAATTGGGTACAAGTTAGATACCTTGCTGAAACATACCATAACATGATGATTAGATTATAATAGGGAAGGGATGATAGATGACCAAGTGCATTAATTCTGAACTAATTGATTGCAGTACACTTATAGATGCACACATGTATGATGCACAAGCCGACTACCATCTAACATCTCTCTTTTCCGCCATTTAAAATAAAAAAATTAAAAACAACTTGAGAAATACACATATGTGCTATCACCGGGACTATAAAAGTCCACTAATCAAAATATACAGTCAAGGTAATTAACCTGAGTGATAAAAACTGTAAAGGGAATCTGTAAAAAGAAGAAAAAAAAATCAAAACACCAGAATTGTAATTTTATATTCCCCACAACTCGGCAAAAAAAAATAAAAATGCAATAACAAGTTATTAAAACACTATATTTTCCGCAAAGCAATAAAAACATGAGGTAGCCATGGAAAAAAATAAGTCCTCACACAGCGCCATCAACAGCAAAATGAAAAATGTGGTAAGTCTTGTAAAATGGCAACACAGGCACATTTTTTCTTTTTTTTACAAATCTGCAAAAAAATTCACCACTTACTAAAAACTCCAAAATACACAAGTTTGATATTGTAGTTGTACTGATCTCAGGAAGCATATTTTAAAAAAAGAAACTAAAAAAAACAAATATTGAATTACGTCCTGTTAAAAAATTTCACCGCACTTGGAATTTTCTCACCTTTTTCTAATACATTATACGGTAAAATTTATGGTGTCATTCAAAAGTACAACTCGTCCCGCAAGAAACAAGCCTGTTACAGTTAAGTGTGTGTAAAAATAAAAAAGTTAACGTTCGGGTAAGAAAGGGAGAAAAAAAACAAAGTTTAAAGGGAGAAAAACTTGAATGCGTCAGATTTGCCAAATTTTCCCAGATTCTCAATTTGTGAAAATTAAATTGAAGTTGAAAGTACATCAAGCTTTGAAAATTGTATGACTGATAGTATCCGTATATAAATATGTAATGGATGTAAATGCTCTTTAATTATGACTATATATCAGAGTGGCAGTCTATGGAACCAAAGTTGATCTATTCACTATTCAGTCTAGATGTAAACTATCCACAGTACTTCTCCTCCTTTAAATATTCATTGTTTACATGCCATGCTATTAAGTATTAAACGTGATTCTTGACCACAAATTAATGTATAATTTATGGTGTCTAGCAACATTAGCTAAATGTAACTGCTGGTAACGTTTGCTCTTTCTGCTGATTCAGCCCTGGGAAATACATGTAATCTTCATTTTAATGTCTTTCTGAGAAAATTGTCCTAATTCTGTTTCCATACATGCCGTAATATTACATAACTACCATGTTTCCCTGAAAATAAAGCAGATTATTATATTATTTTTAGTTCCAACAGACACACTAGAGCTTATTTCGAGTGGATATTTTGTATTGGTGATTGGGTCACCCGTTACTGAAAAATGAATATTCACCCCTTCCCCAAACCACCCTTCTGAGCTGGCATCAGTGATTGGACTGATTGTGAAAATTGCAAATGAATATTTATGCCAGTCCCCTGCTCATAATCCTGCCCACCCCTCTATGCCGGTATCAGTGATTGGACTGTGTGTTAATTGCAAATGAATATTCACCCCCTTCCCCGGCTCAAATTCCTGCCCACCTCTCAGCAGTGATACTAAATGACAGTGAAGATTTTTAATATCACTGATGCCAACATGGGAGAGGTGGTAATGGAGAACAGTGCATAATCAGTTTTGGATTTATATATGCTTGACTAGTCAGTGCACGACACTGAATTCTTGGGGGATTACAGCAAGGTAACTGGAAAAGGTAGAGCAATAAAAGTTACTGATCCTAAAAGGGCTGCTCAAGCACTGCTGCAAGATACCAATAGTTTTGTATTAGAAAATTATCTGACAGATTCACTTTGACAAAGACTGCCTATATACTTCATAGTAAAATCTATTTTTACACACAAAAAGTTACATTTCAATTCTAAGCACTACCCTGGTGTTCCAAAAGCCCTATAACAACATTTAGGGGTACTTTGCATGCTGCAAAAATGCTAGCCGATGATAGCGATGCCGATAGTCCCCGCCCCCATCGCACATGCAATATCTTGTGATAGCTGCCGTAACGAACATTATCGCTACAGCAGCTTCACACGCACTTACCTGCCCTGCGATGTCGCTCTGGACAGCGACCCGCCTCCTTCCTAAGGGGGCGGGCCGAGCGGTGTCACAGCGACGTCACACAGCAGGCGGCCAATAGAAGCGGAGGGGCGGAGATGAGCGGGACGTAAACATCCCGCCCACCTCCTTCCTTCCGCATTGCCGGCGGAGGCAGGTAAGGAGATGTTCCTCGCTCCTGCGGCTTCATACACAGCGATGTGTGCTGCTGCATGAACGAGGAACAACATTGTACCGGTCGCTGCAGCGACAGTATGGAAATGACTGACACTACACAGATCACCGATTTACGATGCTTCTGCGATCATTTATCGGTGCATCTAGGCTTTACACGTTGCGACGTCGTAACTGGCGCTGGATGTGCGTCACTTTCGATTTGACCCCGACGAGATCGCAGTAGCGATGTCGCAGCATGCAAAGTACCCCTTACTGTCTTGTGTTGTTATGGGGTCACTGGTGGAAATGTTGAACTTAAAGCCTTGTAAGTTTGACCTGCCTGATAACTGTTTACAAATTTAGGAATTAAAGAGGAACTCTAATTACATTTTATAGATATGGGGTTTTTTTTAGTATGTGAATAAACCCATCATAAATATCTGAAGAATGAAGTCTGCAGGGAGCTGTCATGCTGCTATGATATGCAAGTAAAAGGATTTTAACCCTTTCACCCTTGGATGATTTGTCCATTTTTTTCATTTTTTTATTTTTTCCTTGGTTCTTCCAGGAGTCATAACTGTTTAATTCTTCCTTCCACAGTGCCGTATGAAGGCTTGTTTTTTGTGGGATGAGTTGTACTTTGGAATTATACCATTCATTTTACCACACAGTCTACCAGAAAATGAGAAAACAATATTCAGGTATGTTAAAATTGAAAAACAAAAGTGTAATTTCACAATTTTTTTTTGAGTTTTTTTTATTTACCGTGTTAATTACATGATAAAACTGACCTCACAGGATGATTCTCAAGGTCAAGATGAGTACGTAGATACTAAACGTATAGTTTTTTTCTTTAATTGGTGGTAAAAATGTCTGAAAAATGTCCAAAAAAACCTCTTTAGTAGCCAATTTCCTAGACCCATAACATTTTCATTTTTCAGAATATGGGGCTATGTGAGGGCTTATATTTTGGCCCCTGAGTTGATGTTTTTACTGATATCATTTCAGGGTAGATATGATGCTTTCATTGCCTCTTATTTTATTTTATTGCAATGCTGTGGTTGCAATAAACAGTTAATTCTGAAGTTTTGATTTTTTTCTTGTTATGCCGTTTACTGATCAGATTAGTTTACTTTATATTTTGATAAATCGGACTTTTACGAACACAGTGATACCAAATATGTGTTTTTTTGTGTTTCTTTTTAATTGTTTTAATGCTATTTTCATTGTAGCTCCTGTTGTAGATCTTAGGGGCTGCACAAATGTCAGTTACAATCACACACAGCTCTGCAGTGAGAGCAGAGAGCGGCCATCACATATCACACGGGTAGCTTATCCTTTATTATTATTAATAATAATAATAATAATAATAATAATAATAATCTCTGGAGTCAGATTCTCATGGAGGTCAATGTCTGGCCCATAGCCTGGAACAGCTCATTTACATATAAGAAAATTGTGGATTTCTCTCGATTAAGAAATTGGATGACAGATATCAAGGTATCATTTTATTCAGATTCCTATGATGTACATAAATGGCTTAGGAGGGGGAGGGTTGATCCTACTGACAGATTCCCTTTAAGAGCTTACACTCTACAGAAAAGAAAGAGAAAGGACCATAAGACCTTATACTCTACAAAAGAGATTGGACCCTGCTGACCCTAAGAGCTTATACTCTACAGAAGAGAGGAGATCCTGATAATCATTAGAGTTTACACTCTACAGAAGATAGCAGACCCTGCTGACCGTAAGACCTTACACTCTACAGGAGAGAGGAGACCCTGCTAACCATAAGAGCTTACACTCTACAGGAGAGAGGAGACCCTGCTGACCATAAGAGCTTACACTATGGAAGAAAGGAGACCCTGCTGACCATAAGAGCTTACACTCTACAGAAGAGAGGAGACCTCACTGACCATAAGAGCTTACACTCTACAGAAGAGAGGAGACCTCGCTGACCATAAAAGCTTACACTCTACAAAAGAGAGGAGATCGGCTTACACTACAGAAGAGAGGAGACCCTGCTGACCATAAGAGCTTACACTTTACAGAAGAGAGGATCACGCTGACCATAAGAGCTTACACTCTACAGAAGAGAGGAGACCCTGCTAACCATAAGAGCTTACACTCTACAGGATAGAGGAGACCCTGCTAACCATAAGAGCTTACACTCTACAGAAGAGAGGAGACCCTGCTGACCATAAGAGCTTACACTCTACAGGAGAGAGGAGACCCTGCTAACCATAAGAGCTTACACTCTACAGGAGAGAGGAGACCCTGCTAACCATAAGAGCTTACACTCTGTAGAAGAGAGAAGACCCCGCTGAGCATAACAGCTTACACTCTACATAAGAGAGGAGACCCTGCTGACCATAAGAGCTTACACTATGGAAGAGAGGAGACCCTGCTGACCATAAGAGCTTACACTCTACAGAAGAGAGGAGACCCTGCTGACCATAAGAGCTTACACTCTACAGGAGAGAGGAGACCCTGCTAACCATAAGAGCTTACACTCTACAGGAGAGAGGAGACCCTGCTAACCATAAGAGCTTACACTCTGTAGAAGAGAGAAGACCCCGCTGAGCATAACAGCTTACACTCTACAGAAGAGAGGAGACCCTGCTAACCATAAGAGCTTACACTCTACAGGATAGAGGAGACCCTGCTAACCATAAGAGCTTACACTCTGTAGAAGAGAGAAGACCCCGCTGAGCATAACAGCTTACACTCTACATAAGAGAGGAGACCCTGCTGACCATAAGAGCTTACACTATGGAAGAGAGGAGACCCTGCTGACCATAAGAGCTTACACTCTACAGAAGAGAGGAGACCTCACTGACCATAAGAGCTTAAACTCTACAGAAGAGAGGAGACCTCGCTGACCATAAAAGCTTACACTCTACAAAAGAGAGGAGATCGGCTTACACTACAGAAGAGAGGAGACCCTGCTGACCATAAGAGCTTACACTTTACAGAAGAGAGGAGACCTCGATGACCATAAGAACTTACACTCTATAGAAGAGAGGAGACCTCGCTGACCATAAAAGCTTACACTCTACAAGAGAGAGGAGACCCTGCTGACCATAAGAGCTTACACTTTACAGAAGAGAGGAGACCTCGATGACCATAAGAGCTTACACTCTATAGAAGAAAGGATCCCACTGACCATAAGAGCTTACACTCAACAGAAGATAGGAGACCCTGCTGACTATAAGAGCTTACACTCTACAGAAGAGAGGAGTCCCTGCTGACCATAAGATCTTACATGCTACAGAAGAGAGGAGACCTTGCTGATCATAAGAGCTTACACTCTACAGAAGAGAGCAGACCCTGCTGACCATAAGAGCTTACACTCTACAGAAGAGAGGAGACCTCGCTGACCATAAGAGCTTACACTCTACAGAAGAGAGGAGACCCTGCTGACCATAAGAGCTTACACTCTACAGAAGAGAGGATCACGCTGACCATAAGAGCTTACACTTTACAGAAGAGAGGATCACGCTGACCATAAGAGCTTACACTCTACAGAAGAGAGGAGACCCTGCTGACCATAAGAGCTTACACTCTACAGAAGAGAGGATCACGCTGACCATAAGAGCTTACACTCTACAGAAGAGAGGAGACCCTGCTGACCATAAGAGCTTACACTCTACAGAAGAGAGGAGACCCTGCTGACCATAAGAGCTTACACTCTACAGAAGAGAGGAGACCCTGCTGACCATAAGAAGTTACACTCTGCAGAAGACAGGAGACCCTGCTGACCATAAGAGCTTACACTCTACAGAAGAGAGGAGACCCTGCTGACCATAAGAGCTTACACTCTACAGAAGAGAGGAGACCCTGCTGACCATAAGACCTTACACTCTGCAGAAGAGAGGAAAGAGAGAGAGAGAGAATAATCTACTGACCCTAAGCCCGCTTTCTGATGCTTCTGCAGTCTGGGAAATGGTGCCAGGTGAGTTTCTTTTGCAAATCATAAATCAAATTTAAATTTAAATTTAAAAGTTCGAATTAGCATGTATTTCAAGAAATTCTACTGGAATATGATCCTCCCCTGACTCTAGTCAATATACTTGATGTCACTGGCCAGACTCCTCTAACTAAATCTATTGTGTCTTTTCTTTCTGCGTACACAGCCTTTTCATTCCCTTTTGCTAGAAGTTGTGGAAGAGATACTGACGGACCTACAGGCACACAGGACCAACCAATACTCTGACCACTATAACCCCTATAACTGTCACTGAGGATATTATGCGTTCTTCTGGACAATCTTTCTGACCCTCAAACCCCTGTCAACCCTGATTTACCTATCTCTAACCATCTCTTGTCAATGTAATCACCAGGTTATCAAAATGAAAGGAGTGAAATGTATAAACCGTCCTTCACGCACATCCTGGATTTATCCTGGGTAGACCGCCCTGATAAATCTGCCAAGATGATTAAAATATAACAACAAAACAAGCGTCTACTCATCCGCCATTCTGCAGTAGTACCACTATGTCCTTATTGTGACCTTGGGAACGCTCCTCGGCTATGGCATTTATAAGGTGGGTAAGATGGATGAATGGCCAGATAAGGTTTCATTCAGCCTCTGAAGCTCACATATCATCCAGCAATAAAGGAAAAACTTACAGCATGAAAATTGGTTTTGTAGCTGAACAAATTGAATTTCACCCCTATACTCCAACACGGTATGCTTTCTTAACAGCCCTGAAATGAGTTATCTTTTTAAGAAATGTAATAACGTGATTTTTTACACCTCCCACTCCATTGGTAAATTAAGGATTTTATTTCCCTTGTAATGTACAAGGGTACAGAATCAGTAATATGGGAAGTGACACTTATGGATGCAATGAAGGCAACGGTATCCTGCTATCTTCATTGTTTTCTCGTTCCAGGTCGGGAGACGTGTGACGCAGATTGAAAGCACCCAGAGATTGCAAATATTCTCCTACCTCTAGGGGGTTAATGTGATTGCTTGCTACCTAGTCTGTACTACAAGGGTGCTAATATCACATTCATTGCATCTGTGTCTGTTCCCTAGCTTAAAGGGAATATGTCACCAAGTTTTTGCTCCCCCATTTGAGAGCAGCATAATGTAGAGACAGAGACCCTGATTCCAGCAATGTGTCACTTATTGAGCTGTTTACTGTAATTTTGATAAAATTCCTGTTTTCATTACTGCAGATCTAGCAGTTATTTGAATGTGGAGCTCTATAACTGTAGTGCTAACATAGTGGCCATCATGAATCCATATTGAAAGTCTGTCTTTAAGAAACCCTTTAAGATACGAAACTGCAAGAGTTATAGTTTCTATTAGCTTGTTTTCTGAAATTTTCCCAGACACCTGGAATTTTAGTTCTAGTGAGAAAATACATGTTTATAGTATCACTCAGTACCACATAGTTTTATTATCAATGTTTACTGAGAATGAAACCAGGAGCTTTTGGCATGTCTCATCCGGTGACGTATTTGTCCAGTGTAGATTGACATCTGAAGTGTTGGCCATTCAGACGAGGGATACTATGTTGGACAAATTTAACCTGTTAGAGTTTGTGTAACATTTGGTTACGTGAGCAATTTGTTTTCAAGTGAGATATAAACTGGTGAAGATTACAGACAAGTCAGAAGCCTGTTATCCTATGGAGGGGACGCATGTGACACCACAGTGTGGATCCCAGGAGTTCCTCTGTCTTCGCTGTTTTGCTTCTCACAGCTGATGTTTTCCGGGCAGATGATGTGTGTAGCTCCTGGTGAAGTTTCTTCTTATGTAGTGTGTAATGTAAGTACTTTACCTTGTGATTTATATTATGCAAAAGTGTATGCGATATCACACTATTTCCTATTTTCTGTAATCATTTAATCATTATAATAAAATGAATCGCCTTCTTTAAAGCCGTATCCAATCCCTTTAAATACTTGGCAAAACAATAATCCTGCCCATACCACTGATTGGCAGCTTCCTGCACATATACGGTGTATATGGGTCTCCATTCCTGTCTGGTGCACTTATATAGTGTTGGGCAGCCCGCCTAGTCTAATAATATGGGCATAATCAATAGGCTGTAAGCCAGACATTGTCCACCTATATGTGTGAACAGCGCCCTATACAAGCCATTTGTGTGCAATTTTAATACTAAGCAAACACCCCCTCCATGCATTGGCAGTGTGTGAGTGGTGTTTTGCACCTGTTGCCTCCATCTTTAGTAAGGGGTTTTGCTGCATCCTATGAGTGCATTTGATTTTGTGGACTGGGCAGGTAAACACTGTTGCCCTTTCTTGCTGTAGATTTTTCTGATTTTTTTTTTTGGAAAATTTAATTCCTCTTTTTGTGGTTTAGCCATATATAGTGTACACTGAAAGCTGCCAATCAGTAGTGGGGGCAGGATTATATAGAACTCATAAATATGGAGGACTACCTAGAAGATGGCCAAGTAGTCCTCTAATGATAATCTTCTGCTGAATAAACAGTGATTTCATCAAAACTATATAAAGCAGTCCAGTAAGTGACACATCACTGGAATCAGGGTCTCTGTCTCTGCATTATTCTGCTCTCAGATTAGGTAGCAAAAGCCTGGTGGTAAATTCTGTTTAATAGATTGTACTTTTTTATAGTCGTGAGAGCCTGTAAAACAACATGCAATAGAGCAGCTGCACAATCTCAATAACAGCTAGGAAATGAGCCAAGGTTTAGGTTTGCACCAAGGCCAGTCATTTCTACATATCCCCGCACAAAAGGCTTACATAGTGATTTGTTCGCAACCTATGGACCTATTTTAGTGCTGAAATGAATCTCATGGAGTGATTTCAATAATTTTTTTTCAAAAGAATATGGTAAACTCTACAGAATAAAATAAAACAAAGATTAGACATACTGACGAGTGATGAGTAAGCATTAAAATGTTTGAGTGCTCGGTACTTGAGTTGAGCAGGTTGGACGCTCGGACAGGCTCGAGTAACGAGTATAATGGAAGTCAGTGGGAAACGCAAGCATTTTTCTGGAACAACCTAACAGGAGGGCTCAGGGGCAGGAAAATCGCTCACATGGATGGAAACAGCTCAAATGGAATGGGAACAGCATGGGGAAGATGCATCTCTGACTCCCAGGTTGCTGCTGGGAACTAAATAAATAAATGACGTGGGATCCTCTCCATTTTTGATAACCAGTAAAGGTAAACCAGATATCTGGGGTCTGATATTATCAGGTTGGAAAGGTCCATGGTTATTTGGCCCTTCCCAGCCTAAAAATACTACACAATACTATATAGCTGCCCCAAAACTGGCACATCACATTAGATGCGCCAATTTTGGTGCTTTGCATGCCTTTACCCTTTTGCTCTGGTGCAGTGGCAATTGGGATAATATTTTTGGGGTTGATGTCAGCTGTGTAATGTCAGCTGGAATCAAGCCCAGGGGTTAGTAACAGAGAGGTGTCTATCAGACACTCCAATTACTAACCCAGTAATTAAAAAGAAAAAAAGACAGCAAAAAAGTTGTTTTTTTTAATAAAGACACCCCTACACCAACCCACATTCACCAATTTATTTTAAAAAATGTTCCTACGAAATTCAGTTGTAGTCCACAACACCTGACTGCAGCTTCGGCAACAATGAATAGCAGTAAAGTAAAGCTATTCACAGGTACCATGTAGTGATGACAACTCTCATCAGAGGCTCCGAGTGATGCTCATTAGCATCTCATATAAGACTATGACATGATATGGCCGGCCAACCACAGTAATGCTAATAGCCAACGTGGCTATGGCATTACCGTGTATGGCAGGCAATCCCTGCATGTTTCTTGGCTGTCTAACAGTCATGAAACATACACGATACTCAGCCAAGTAATGAGCGTTCTCGAGCACCCCAATCAAGTATTGAGCAATGGAAAGAACGCTCACTCGCCACTAATACTAAAGGGGGCTTTACACGCTACGATATCGTTAATGTTTTATCGTCGGGGTCAAGTTGTTAGTGATTGTTAGTGATTAAGCGACCTCAAAAATGGTGCTAATCGTTCACCATGGAGAGGTCGTCCCAAAACCAAAAATCGGTAATGGTTGATTATCGATGTAGTTCATCGCTCCTTCGGCAGCACACATCGCTATGTGTGACACTGCAGGAGCAAGGAACGTCTCCTTACCTGCCGCCGGCCGCAATGCGGAAGGAAGGAGGTGGGCGGGATGTTACGTCCCTCTCAGCTCCGCCCCTCCGCTTTGATTGGCCGGCCGCTTAGTGACGTTGTAGTGATGTCGCTGTGATGCTGAACATCCCTCCCCCTTGAGGGAGGGATTGTTCGGCAGTCACAGCGGTGCCGCTGACCAAGTAAGTGCGTGTGACGCTGCTGTAGCGATAATGTTCGCTGCGGCAGTGATCACACGAAATCGCATGCACGACGGTGGTGGGTGCTTTTGCGTACGATATCGCTAGCAATTGCAATTGTAAAGCCCGCTTAAGACCTAAAATACAACTCCACACCAAACTTCAATCCATACTCAACAATTCTTGACCCTTGGTACTATGCAGGACTCTTATTATAGACCTTAAATTGCAAACCTTTGTTGTAGTCTTCAAGACTCCTGGAAAGAGGAAAGACTTCCCGGGCACGCAGAGGCGTTAGAAGAAGCATGGCAGAAAGCTGCCCTCACTGAACTGGTGACTACACTAGACTCATGGGACAGGAATGAATCATGAAAAGGGGTATATATTGAAAATATCACATAAGGGGTAAGGAACAGATTGTGAAAAGGGTATGGTCTGCTGAAAAGTGGTGTGCCAACCTTGATTCTCCAAGGAAAGGAGAAATTCTAAAAGTTTGCAATCATTTATTAACCTGACTCATTGAAATAACATGTAAAGAAATGTTGGAGTTTTGTACACTAAGCATTAGTGATGAGCGAGTACTAAAAAGCTCGGGTGCTCGAAGCTCGGGCCGAGCCTCCCAAGATACTCGTGTACTCGGCCTGAGCAACGAGCCCAATGTTATCCTATGGGAGACCCGAGTATTTTTGTGAAATGACCCCCCGGCAGCATGGAGAAACCCTAAAAATGTCACAAAAGTCTCAGAAGAGTGCTCAAATGACATGGCAACAGCATGGGGAAGACCCCTTGAAGCATTTATCACTGAAAAGTCACAGCTGTGAACAATTTTGTCCGCGTTTTACGCCATTTTTACGGACTCACCAGAAAACCTTCCAAAATGACCCCAAAATGATTTTTCATGGCGGAAATGTTAAGGGCACATACCCAATAGTGAGATAGAGCTGGTGTATGTTACTTTTTGAGATTAATACATGAAAGATTTTACGTGAAAACATTGTGTGGCACTCCGATGTCCCTGAGAAGAGACGTACATGAAGGCCTCTTGAGTCTAATGTGCCCATTTTGAGGAAGTGAGTCTTTGTAGTATTTTCCTTTGCCAGGGCAGTCCAAAATTGTGAGGTTCACCAATGCCCCTGCATACAGACGTGCATGAGGGCCTGTAAACCTGAAGTGCCCATTGGAAGGAAGTGGGTCTATTGTAGTATAGCCCTTTGGCAGGGCAGCCAAAAATTGGGAGGCTCCACGTTGTCCCTGGATAGAGACGTGCATGAGGGCCTGTAAACCTGAAGTGCCCATTGGAAGGAAGTGGGTCTATTGTAGTATAGCCCTTTGGCAGGGCAGCCAAAAATTGGGAGGCTCCACGTTGTCCCTGGATAGAGACGTGCATGAGGGCCTGTAAACCTGAAGTGCCCATTGTAAGGAAGTGGGTCTATTGTAGTATAGCCCTTAGGCAGGGCAGCCAAAAATTGGGAGGCTCCACGTTGTCCCTGGATAGAGACGTGCATGAGGGCCTGTAAACCTGAAGTGCCCATTGTCAGGAAGTGGGTGTATTATAGTATAGCCCTTAGGCAGGGCAGCCAAAAATTGGGAGGCTCCACATTGTCCCTGGATAGAGACGTGCATGATGGCCTGTAAACCTGAAGTGCCCATTGTAAGGAAGTGGGTCTATTGTAGTATAGCCCTTAGGCAGGGCAGCCAAAAATTGGGAGGCTCCACGTTGTCCCTGGATAGAGACGTGCATGAGGGCCTGTAAACCTGAAGTGCCCATTGGAAGGAAGTGGGTCTATTGTAGTATAGCCCTTAGGCAGGGCAGCCAAAAATTGGGAGGCTCCACGTTGTCCCTGGATAGAGACGTGCATGAGGTCCTGTAAACCTGAAGTGCCCATTGTAAGGAAGTGGGTCTATTGTAGTATAGCCCTTAGGCAGGGCAGCCAAAAATTGGGAGGCTCCACGTTGTCCCTGGATAGAGACGTGCATGAGGGCCTGTAAACCTGAAGTGCCCATTGGAAGGAAGTGGGTCTATTGTAGTATAGCCCTTAGGCAGGGCAGCCAAAAATTGGGAGGCTCCACGTTGTCCCTGGATAGAGACGTGCATGAGGGCCTGTAAACCTGAAGTGCCCATTGGAAGGAAGTGGGTCTATTGTAGTATAGCCCTTAGGCAGGGCAGCCAAAAATTGGGAGGCTCCACGTTGTCCCTGGGTAGAGACGTGCATGAGGGCCTCAAAACATTAAGTGTCCATTGTCAGGAAGTGGGTGTATTATAGTATAGCCCTTAGGCAGGGCAGCCAAAAATTGGGAGGCTCCACGTTGTCCCTGGGTAGAGACGTGCATGAGGGCCTCAAAACATTAAGTGTCCATTGTCAGGAAGTGGGTGTATTATAGTATAGCCCTTAGGCAGGGCAGCCAAAAATTGGGAGGCTCCACGTTGTCCCTGGGTAGAGACGTGCATGAGGGCCTCAAAACATTGTTCCCATTGCAAAGGAGCGGGTCTCCTGTCGTTGTAATGTCCATTCTGCAAAGAATGGGCGAAAAAATTTACCACTGGGGGTATACCTGAAACAAAGGCCTAAGTATTGCAATTTGTAACGGTCATCATGGTGGCGCATGAGGAGAAGGAGGAGCAGTCCAGTGATTATCCAAAGTCCAGAAGTGTGTACCCATGGGTGAGTGGAGGTACATGGCAAACTTTAAATTCCGCTCTCATTTGCTGGTGGTGTGGTGAAGTCTGGCCCAATCCAACCCTTGTTCATCTTGATCAGAGTCAGCCTGTCAGCATTTTCAGATGACAGGCGGGTGCGTTTATCTGTAATGATTCCACCTGCGGCACTAAAAACACGCTCTGACAAAACGCTAGCGGCAGGGCAGGCCAGGACTTCCAAGGCGTAGAGAGCCAATTCATGCCACGTGTCCAGCTTGGATACCCAATAATTGTAAGGCACAGAGGAATGTCGGAGTACAGTTGTTCGATCTGCAAGGTACTCCTTCAGCATCTGGGCAAACTTAGGATTTCTTGTGGCACTACCCCGCACCTCAGGGGCTGTGGTACGTGAGGGGCTGAGAAAACTGTCCCACATCTTAAAGACTGTTCCCTTACCTCTGGCGGATTGGACTTGTGCCTCTCTCGGCTGTACGCCTCGGTTGTCCACTGATTCCTGACCTATGCCGCTAGCGTTTTGTGAGGGGAATGCTTTGCCTACTTCCGTGACTATGGCCTTCCGGAACTGCTGCATTTTGGTTGACCTCTCCTCCACGGGAATAAGAGACAAAAAGTTCTCCTTGTAGCGTGGGTCTAACAGTGTTACCAACCAGTAATGATTGTCGGCCAAGATGTTCTTAACGCGAGGGTCACGAGACAGGCAGCTTACCATAAAGTCAGCCATGTGCGCCAGACTCTTAACAGCCAGGACTTCAGTAGCCTGACCAACAAGATGACTAAACATGCTGTCCTCCTCCTCCTCCTCCTCCTCCTCATCTACCCTGTCCTCTGGCCAGCCACGCTGAACCGAGGATATGACTGGTGTGCATGTCATATCCTCAATTTGGCCGGAGAGTTGCTCCATGTCTTCATCCTCCTCCTCGTCATAGTCCTCCACTGCACGTTGTGATGAGACGAGGCTGGGCTGTGTGTTATCACCCACACCCACTACTGTTTCTTGCTGCAACTCATCGCGCTCCGCCTGCAATGCATCATGTTTGTTTTTCAGCAGAGACCATTTTAGAAGGCAGAGTAGCGGTATGGTGACGCTAATAATGGCGTCATCACCACTCACCATCTTGGTGGAGTCCTCAAAGTTTTGGAGGATGGTACATAGGTCTGACATCCATCTCCACTCCTCAGGTGTTATGTGTGGAATTTGAACCATTTCCCGACGGCTTAGGTGATGCAGGTACTCAACAACTGCCCTCTTCTGCTCACATATCCTGACCAACATGTGCAGAGTTGAATTCCAACGCGTGGGGACATCACACTCCAGTCTGTGAGCCGGAAGATGCAAACTGCGCTGAAAGCCGGCAAGGCCGGCTGAAGCAGTAGGTGACTTTCGAAAATGTGCAGACAGGCGGCGAACTTTTACCAGCAGATCAGACAGCTCTGGGTATGACTTTAGAAACCGCTGAACCACGAGGTTGAGCACATGGGCCACGCATGGAACATGTGTCAGCTGGCCTCGCCTCAAAGCCGCCACCAGGTTCCGGCCATTGTCACACACGACCTTTCCTGGCTTTAGGTTCAGAGGTGTGAGCCAGTGATCTGCCTGCTGTTTCAGAGCTGTCCACAGCTCTTCTGCATTGTGGGGTTTGTCACCTATGCAGATTAGCTTCAGCACAGCCTGTTGCCGCTTCGCCGAGGCAGTGCTGCAGTGCTTCCAGCTTGTGACTGGTGTGGAGGGTACAGTGGATGAGGATGCGCAGGAGGAGGAGGAGGCTGAAGAGCATGACATTCCGGAGCTGTAGAGTGTGGGTGAAACACTGACTGAGGTAGGGCCTGCAAACCTTGGTGTGGGAAGGACGTGTTCCGTCCCTCGCTCAGACTGGGTCCCAGCTTCCACAATATTAACCCAGTGTGCCGTCAACGAGATGTAGCGGCCTTGCCCACAAGCACTTGTCCACGTGTCTGTGGTTAGGTGGACCTTGGGTGAAACAGCGTTGTTCAGGGCACGTGTGATGTTTTGTGACACGTGGTTATGCAACGCGGGGACGGCACACCGGGAGAAATAGTGGCGGCTGGGGACCGAGTAACGTGGGACAGCTGCCGCCATCAGGTCACGGAATGCTTCTGTCTCCACCAGCCTAAAAGGCAACATTTCCAGCGCAAGCAGTCGCGAAATGTTAGCATTTAGAACTGTGGCATGTGGGGTGTTGGCAGTGTATTTGCGCCTGCGTTCAAAGGTTTGCTGAATGGATAACTGAACGCTGCGCTGGGACAAGGACGTGCTTGATGATGGTGTTCTTTCTGCGTAGGCAACTGCAGGTGCAGGAGTGGAGGAGGCTTGTTCGCAGGCAGCATGGACAGGGGATTGGCTCGCATGCACAACCAGCGAAGACGTAGCAGTGACATCAGCAAGCACTGCTCCTCGACTCTGTTGTACTTCCCACAAAGTCGGGTGCTTGGCTGACATGTGCCTGATCATGCTGGTGGTGGTCAGGCTGCTAGTTTTGGTACCCCTGCTGATGCTGGCACGGCAGGTGTTGCAAATGGCCTTTTTTGAATCATCTGGATCCAACTTAAAAAACTGCCAGACTCGGGAAGACCTAACATTTGTACAGGCACCTTGTGTCGTCGTGTTGTTCCGGGGAACGGTTGCCTGACTTCTGCCTGGGGCCACCACCCTGCTTCTTACTGCCTGTTGTGATGCTACGCCTCCCTCCCCCTGTGCACTGCTGTCCTCGCTCTGCATATCCTCCTGCCAGGTTGGGTCAGTTACTGGATCATCCACCACGTCGTCTTCCTCTTCCGCACCCTGCTCCTCCTCCTGACTTCCTGACAATTGTGTCTCATCATCGTCCACCACTTGTTGAGACACGTTGCCAACTTCGTGAGAACGTGGCTGCTCAAATATTTGGCCATCTGTACAGACGATCTCCTCATGACCCACTTCAATATGAGCTGGCGAGAGGCCAGAATGTGTGAATGGAAACGTGAACAGCTCTTCCGAGTGTCCAAGTGTGGGATCATTAATGTCCGAGGAGGACGTGTACTCAGCCTGGTGGTAGGAAGGAGGATCAGGTTCAGAAATGTGCGGTGCAGTATCACGGCTACTGACACTTGACCGTGTGGAAGACAGAGTGTTTGTGGTGGTGCCAATCTGACTGGAAGCATTATCTGCTATCCAACTAACAACCTGTTGACACTGGTCTTGGTTCAAGAGCGGTGTACTGCTGCGGTCCCCAAGAATTTGGGACAGGACGTGCGAGCGACTAGATGTGGCCCTTTGTTGTGGCGAAATTAGAGCTTGCCCACGACCTCGGCCTCTGCCTGCACCACCATCACGTCCACTTCCTTGTTCCTTGCCAATGCCCTTGCTCATTTTGCAATGCTGTGCTGATGTGTATATTCACTACTTGTGCGTTATATCAAAGTTTGTGGAAATTGCACACAAGTGCACCTGTACGCTGCCACCGACAGGCACACACGTGCGGTTTTAAAAACCAAGCACGGACGCAATAAGAACCTAACAGGTTTTTTTGGGGAGCGACAATTACAGACAAGTCAGACACTATCTGGACTGTTTTAGACTGTGTACACCAGCCCCAGATATGATGAAGGCTGGTATACGGTCACCACTAGGAATGGCTATATATACCCTGCCTGCCTGCCTGCCTGTATACTGGTACAATAGTCCTGACAAGGACTCTTCTGGTCACTAGCCTGTATTCAGACCTGGCTATACCCTGCCTGTATATAGCAACAATAGTCCTGAGAAGGACTCTGCTACTGTACTCCGACCTGGCTATACCCTGCCTGCCTGTATACAACTAGAATAGTCCTGAGAAGGACTTTTGGTCACACTGTTTGCAGCCCTGCAACTGAAAAAGCTATAAAGGGCCGCAAAGCTTTCCCTGAATCAGCGACACTCTCCCTGCACTCACTGTCTGGATAGCTGTGAGCAGAGCACAGCGCGCCGGCCGGTATAAAGGCTCGGTCACGCTGTGCAGGCCGGCCAATCACTGCAATTCCACAACTAACAGGGCTGTGGCATTGCAGTGGTCTGCCAGCCAATCCCTGCATGAGGGCTGGCTCTCAAAAGAGCGCCAACATGCAGGGATGAAGACCACGAGTACAGCACGAGTATCGCGAGATTACTCGGTCCCCGCCGAGCAGCCCGAGTACAGCGATACTCGTGCGAGTACCGAGTAGTTACAAGCATGCTCGCTCATCACTACTAAGCATATCTGCTTGATTAAAGGGAATTTCCTATTGTAATGTAAGCCTATAAGATGTATCATAAAGAAAGAAACTAGTAGTCTATATAATTCCGTAATATTTTATGACCTTTGTGACAGTCTCTCCTGTTTTGAACAGAGCTGCATCTGGAGTATTAGAGATAAGTAGAGGTCCGTCCTCCTTGGTTAATGTTTATCATCCTATCCTATCAATATGGTGGTAAATCCCTCTTTTATTGAATTATTCATGTGCCCTTATGTCTGTAAAATAAATAGGTAACACAAATCTCAGAAGTATTTAGAGATCTTGCACTAACTAGATGTATCGGTATTGCCCTTCCATCATTTAAAATGTGGAGCCTAGAGAATTCGGCTAATACAACTATTTTGTTCCTATGCAAATTTTTCGATTAATTATAATTACTTCATTACCACAAATCTTCAAAGCTTGGATTGCAGTACCTTAGCGACTTAGGGGCGAAATTTCCAGTCGTTCTTCTTAAGACATCTAATTGTTATAAAATAGAGAGAATAGTAAAAGTTGCAGTATAACACTAAAAGCTCTCACAATCAGTAGTGCACATCCTCATTCAGAGAGGGTTGTAGAGGTTGTGATTATGAATTCATCTCACTAGAAAAATAAAAATCTATATGTAAATTCTTTAAAGCCAAAATATTTATTTTAACGATAGAACCCCAATGATATCAAGTCTCTATGAAAAAGTGAAAGAAATTGACAGTAAATGTGTTATAATTGCATATATTGGTCGCATACGATCTCTGCGGTGATTTTTACAGTGCGTATGGAAAGTATTGAGAACCCTTTAAATTTTACACTGTTTCATTGCAGCCATTTGGTAAATTCCAAAAAGTTGATATTTATTCTCATTAATGTACACTCTGCACCCCATTTGACAGAAAAGAAACAGAAATGTAGACATTTTTGCAAATTTATTAACCAAGAAAAACTAAAATATCACATGGTCATAAGTATTCAGATCCTTTGCTCAGACTCTCATATTTAAGTCACATGCTGGTCATTTCCTTGTGATCAAGTGAAAAAAGTGATCAAGAATACCGATGTTCGAAACAAGTATTGTGTTACGCTTTTAATATAGAGATGGTGTAATCCCCTGTTGGTGTGTTTTTTAATTTATAAGAAATAAAGAAGGTATAAGGAATTTTAAATGGTGCTGGAGTAGGGTGATGCTGCAGGTGCTGCGGTGGGGGCTATTCTGGCTGCTCTGAGAGCTGTGTGGGCTGTGCTGGCTGCGGTGGGGCTGTGCTGGCTGTGGTGGGGGCTGTGCTGGCTGCGGTGGGGGCTATGCTGGCTGCGGTGGGGACTGTGCTGTCTGCGGAGCACTGTGCTGGCTGCTGTGGGTGCTGTGCTGGCTGCGGTGGTGGCTGTGCTTGCTGCGGTGGGGGCTGTGCTGGATCTGGTGGTGGCTGTGCTGGCTGTGGTGGGTGCTATGCTGGCTGCTGGGGGTGCTGTGCTGGCTGCGGTGGGGGCTGTACTGGCTGCGGTGGGGGCTGTGCTGGCTGCGGTGGTGGCTGTGCTGGCTGTGGTGGGGGCTGTGCTCACTGCGGTGGGTGCTGTGCTGGCTGCGGTGGGTGCTTTGCTGGCTGCGGTGGTGGCTGTGCTGGCTGTGGTGGGGGCTGTGCTCACTGCAGTGGGTGCTGTGCTGGCTGCGGTGGGTGCTGTGCTGGCTGCGATGGGGGCTGTGCTGGATGCTGTGGGTGCTGTGCTGGCTGCGATGGGGGCTGTGCTGGCTGCACTGGGGGCTGTGCTGGCTGAACTGGGGGCTTTGTTGGCTGCACTGGGGGCTGTGCTGGCTGTGTGGAGCAGGGTGGTGCGTCGGGTGTCACACATGCTTTGTCAGCGGTGTGGGCATCAAAGAAATCACACCTGGAATCAGCACGTGTGCAGATTGAGCTCTTGGCTCATCTGCACATGCGCCACCTCCAGGTGCTATTTTCCTTAAATTTGCTGCTGCGAGATCACTGAACCAGAGGTGGTATGTGCGCAGATGAGAGCTTGAGCCGAGAGCTCCATCTGCTCATGCACTGACTCTGTGTGCCATTATTTGAAATCCACACCACCAACAGAGCATTTCACCCACCTCCCCGCCCTTCTCCACACAGCCCCCACCACAGCCAGCACAGCGCCCTGCAGCCAGCACAGCCCCCACCACAGCCAGCACAGCGCCCCGCAGCCAGCACAGCCCCCACCGCAGTCAGCACAGCGCCCCGCAGCCAGCACAGTGCCCATTCTCCAACTCCCGGTAAGCTACATTCTCATTATAAGTCGCACCCCTCATTTTCTTCCCAAATTTTGGGGAGGAAAAGTGCATCTTATAATCCAAAAAATACGGTATTTTTTTTATGGTAGTAAAGTCAATTCCCCTAATGAAACAATTTGTAAAGCTTCATAACTTTATACGCGTGATAAAATTGTAACAAAAAGTTTAGTTGGTCTTTAAGTCCTTCAAAAAATATTGTGCTTGGATGTGCTGCTTCCGTCCCGATATACGTTGGCCATACTCATGTAATAGTTGTTGATCGTCAGGTATTTCTCATGACTCCCCAATAAATGTGATCATTCGGCACCTTCTTCACTTCATTAAAAGTCTTTACTGGCAACCATTGAACAATAGTACAATATATGAAGGTCATCTTGGCTCAGTCAATGTACACAACCATTAAATCAAGAAACTCCTAAAATATTTAAAAGAAGATCAGATGATGCGATAGGTAAAGCCCAACACTGTATGACTGACCTGACACAGCCGGCAGACATATTGAATAATAAAAAGATCTATAGTTTACAGTATATTACATAAGAAAGGTAAATGCCAGGAAGGGCTGCCAGGATTTTTATATTGATTTCTATTTTATATTTCCCTCTAGAGTTACTGTGTTACTGATACCGAAATGAAGATTGTATTTAGAGTGATTTATAACCCGAGTCAGACAAAAGATTATAAAATATGTAACAATAATATTCCCTGCAAAAGGGGGACTCAATATACAGTAAAAACGCTGAAAAGGAAAGACATTGGGGGCTATAATTCCCAGCCAATAACCTGACCAGCTGGAAAAATGAAGTCCAGTTCTCCTACAGGCAATTTATAGCTTATGCAATGTACAGCGGAGAGTTTCTACTTTAAAAGTTCGTTTCTGACCAAGTAAGGAGGCATATGTATGGAGAAATGCCTCCGGCCTCTTTATCTCTCCAATATTTTAATTATTTTCAGTACGGGTGTATGTGTCAATGCTGGGATTTTACAGTAATTGAGTGTAGTAGTAGAAACCAGAAATTTTAAGAAGTTTTATAAGTATTGGAACATGCGATGCTACAAGCCTGCTTAAAAATCATTCCGTGCTGGCGATAAAATGATATTTAATATGCATTAAATGGAGCCTGTCCCATGGAAAAGTGCTATTAACCTGCTGATATGGAGTTAATCTGCAGGTTAATAGCATTTGAATCCTGCTCGGCGTCTTTACATTAAACCACGTTGGCGGGAAGAAATTAACTTTAATCCTCCTGGCAGCATTCCGGGAGTGGAGCCGGCGCGGGTTGAGTGACCACTCTGAGTATGGAGAGCAGTGGCTGTACCCGCCCCTGCACTGACTGATGGCCGCTCATCATTAGACCTGACTGTCAGTCACTGTGGAACGCGGTTACAGCTATCGCTCTCCATACATAGATTGGTGACTGAACTCGTGCCGGTGACTGAAACAGGAACGCTACTTGACGAATGAAGTTGATTTCTTCCCGGCAGTGGGGTTGAATATGCAAGAGCTGGGCAGGTTCAGATTAACCCCATATCTGCAGGTTAATAGCCTTTTTCCACATGACAACTTTTCTTTAATTATCAATCTGTACGCATCGAATGGCTACTAAATGACCGTTGATCAGCTTGCATGTAACGGATTGTCTTTTAACGGCTGTGGTCAGTACAGGAAGGAAGGAAGGAAGGAAGGAAGGAAGGAAGGAAGAAAGGAAGAGGACCCAACTGACCATGAGAGCTTACACTGTACAGAGGAAAGATAAAAGGACCCCTACTAACAATAACCACTTACGCTCTACAGAATAGAGAGGGAGGACCCTGATGACCATAGGAGCTTACACAGGGGAAAGAGGACCCCACTGAGCATTAGAGCTTCAACACAACATAACAGAGAGACTTCTCCAGTGACTCTAGAGATAGAAGGCAGCTGCTCTGTGATGACCCAGGTACTGACCCCCAGTGTAGAAGGTATGATAATCCGCTAGATGTCAAGAAGCGAGGCATTATGGGGAGGCCCGCACGGCAACGAAAAATGACGTTAGCCTATCCTCTGATGCTTCAGAAAAGTCTAAAAAGGTAGTGGGCCAGTTTTTTTGTGAACCCCAAATAGAATCACAAAATGTTCCTATTTGCATAAAACTGAATTTCAGGAACTTGTGGTCATAGTATTGAAGTGATGAGCCAGGGGAGCCTCCGGCCTTGCAGTCGTGGCAGTAGCTCTCAGGCTGGTCCCTGGCTTCACAACTTCTTCAAGGTCGGGGACTGACTTGGTGGGGCAGAGTGTGATGGTGCATTCGCCGGCCGTCGTACAAACGATCTTCAGACAAAGGGTGCTGGTAACAAACGACATCCTTTATTTGCACAATATTATCCGGCGGTAAAATCAGGCACTTTCAGTGGAGCTGGGGGCAGCCTGCCCTAACGCACCCTCCGGTGGGGATATGCCCGGGGTACTCTACTTCGCCGGGCTCCCACACTTCGGTTCCTCACACACCGGACCCACACCAGTGGCTTCACACGCTGAGGTTACGTTCTCCTCCTTGTTCTCCGGCGCCCCCTGGTGGTCTCGCTCACACACTCTGCCCCTCGATGTTCACACTCTCCCGTCCCGGATCCGACTCTCCCTCATACACACACACACTCCCCTGCGATTCAGCCGGCTCCTCCTCCCCGGTGGCGACAGCCGTCCCACCCAGCCACTAGGGGTGCCCTAAGACAACATATAATAATAAACATCAACATTTTTATTAGTTACAATTCCGGGTTAACTATGCTGGTACTGGTAGGGGGTAGGCCCACCCACTACATGATCATAGTATCATAGTTTTTAAGGTTGAAGGGAGACTCTAAGTCCATCTAGTTCAACCCGTAGCCTAACATGTTGATCCAGAGGAAGGCAAAAAAAACCCAATGTGGCAAACAAGTTCCAATGGGGAAAAAATTTCCTTCCTGACTCCACATCCGGCAATCAGACTAGTTCCCTGGATCAATACCCTGTCATAAAATCTAATATACATAACTGGTAATATTACATTTTTCAAGAAAGGCATCCAGGCTCTGCTTAAATGTTAGTAGTGAATCACTCATTACAACATCATGCGGCAGAGAGTTCCATAGTCTCACTGCTCGTACAGTAAAGAATCCTCGTCTGTGATTATGATTAAACCTTCTTTCCTCAAGATGTAGTGGATGCCCCCGTGTTCCAGTCACAGGCCTAGGTGTAAAAAGATCTTTGGAAAGGTCTCTGTACTGTCCCCTCATATATTTATACATTGTGATTAGATCCCCCCTAAGCCTTTGTTTTTCCAAACTAAATAACCCCAAGTTTAATAACCTGTCTTGGTATTGCAGCCCCCCCATTCCTCTAATAATCTTGGTCGCTCTTCTCTGCACCCTCTCCAGTTCAGCTATGTCCTTCTTATATATCGGTGACCAGAATTGTACACAGTATTCTAAGTGCGGTCGCACTAGTGACTTGTACAGGGGTAGAACTATATTTTTTTCATGAACACTTATACCTCTTTTAATACATCCCATTATTTTATTAGCCCTGGCAGCAGTTGCCTGACACTGTCCACTAAAGTGAAGTTTACCATCCACCCATACACCCAAGTCTTTTTCTGTGTCTGTTTTACCCAGTGTTCTACAATTAAGTACATAATCATAAATGTTATTTCCTCTACCCAAGTGCATGACCTTACATTTATCTACATTAAACGTCAATTGCCACTTCTCAGCCCAATCCTCCAATTTACATAAATCTCCCTGTAATATAAAATTATCCTCCTCAGTATTGATTACCCTGCAGAGTTTAGTATCATCTGCAAATATTGAAATTCTACTCCGCATGCCCCCAACAAGGTCATTTATAAATATGTTGAAAAGAAGCGGGCCCAATACTGACCCCTGTGGTACCCCACTATGAACTGAGACCCAGTCCGAGTACGTACCATTAATAACCACCCTTTGTTTCCTATCACTGAGCCAGTTTTTAACCCAGTTACACATATTTTCCCCTATCCCCATTATTCTCATTTTATGTACCAACCTTTTGTGTGGCACCGTATCAAAAGCTTTTGAAAAGTCCATATACACAACATCCACTGCATTTCCCTGGTCCAGGCTTGAACTTACCTCTTCATAGAAGCTGATCAAATTAGTTTGACAGGATCGATCCCTCATAAACCCATGTTGATACTCTGTCATAAGGTTATTTTTCTTGAGATACTCCAGTATAGCATCTCTCAAGAAACCCTCAAGGATTTTACCAACCGTAGAGGTTAAACTTACCGGCCTATAATTTCCCGGCTCAGTTTTTGTCCCCTTTTTGAATATTGGCACCACATTTGCTATGCGCCAGTCCTGCGGTACCGACCCTGTTATTAAGGAATCTGTGAAGATTAAAAATAATGGTCTATCTATCACAGAACTCAATTCCTGTAATACTCTGGGGTGTATGCCATCCGGGCCCGGAGATTTGTCAACCTTAGTGATTTCGAGGCGGCGGCGTACTTCCTGCTGTGTTAAGCAGGTAATATTCAAGGGTGAATTTATGGTATCACTGGTCATGTCATCTGCCATGGCATTTTCTTGTATAAAAACCGTAGAAAAAAAGTCATTCAGCAGGTTGGCTTTACCCTCATCCCCTTCCACCATTTCACCAAGACTATTTTTAAGGGGGCCAACACTATCGCTTTTCAGTTTTTTACTGTTTATGTAGTTAAAGAATATTTTAGGATTATTTTTACTTTCTCTCGCAATGAGTCTCTCTGTCTCAAACTTAGCTAACTTAATTTGCTTTTTACATATTTTATTTAATTTTCTATAATTATATAATGCCTCATCACTACCTACCCTCTTTAATTCTTTTAAGGCTTTCTGTTTTTCTTTTATTGCTTCCCTTACAGCTCTATTTAGCCATAGGGGTTTCCTCCTATTTCTAGCATGTTTGTTCCCATAGGGTATATTTTCTGCACAAGCCCTATTCAGGATGCTCATAAAAGTCTCCCATTTGCTTTGTGTACTTTTATTACTTAGTACATCATCCCAGTTTATTGCACTAAGATCATCTCTCAACCGTTTAAAATTTGCTTTCCTGAAGTTTAATGTCCTTGTAGCCCCTCTACTATACATCTTACTAAAAAATACATGAAAACTTATTATTTTGTGATCACTATTCCCCAAGTAACCCCCAACTTGTATATTTGATATGCGGTCTGGCCTATTGGTTAGTACAAGGTCTAGTAGTGCTCCCCCTCTTGTGGTGTCCTGTACCATTTGTGAAAGGTAATTATCTTTCATTGTTATCAAAAATCTATTTCCTTTGCTGGAACTGCAAGTTTCTGTTCCCCAATTTATATCAGGATAGTTAAAGTCCCCCATAATAATTACCTCTCCGAGACTCGCTGCTTTATCAATTTGCTTTATGAGGAGATTCTCTACCTCTTCCATAATATTCGGCGTCTTATAACACACCCCTATCAGTATTTTATTATTCATTCCCCCCCCCTTATCTCCACCCATAGGGACTCTACATTCTCAGTACCCTCACATATGTTGTCACGCAGGATGGGTTTTAAGGATGATTTTACATATAGACACACACCTCCCCCTCGCTTATTTGTACGGTCATTCCTGAATAGGCTATAACCCTGTAAATTAACAGCCCAGTCATAGCTCTCATCCAGCCATGTCTCTGATATCCCCACTATATCATAATTTTCTTCCAACAATATTAATTCTAATTCCTCCACCTTATTTGTGAGGCTTCGGGCATTAGTGTACATGCACGTTACGTATGACTCTGTACCTGTATTCCTGCTTACTGTATTGACTGTCCTAACCCTTCCCCCCGTACCACCCCCAATTTCATTACTTGTGCCCTGGTCACTATCTGCACTACATTCCCCTTCTATAAAGTGAATACCCTCGCCCCCCATTCCTAGTTTAAACACTCCTCCAACCTTCTAGCCATTTTCTTCCCCAGCAGAGCTGCACCCTCCCCATTAAGATGCAGCCCATCCCTAGCATAGAATCTGTAGCCAACTGAAAAGTCGGCCCAATTCTCCAGGAACCCAAAACCCTCTTTCCTACACCAATTCCTGAGCCACCTGTTAACCTCCCTGATCTCTCTTTGCCTCTCTGGTGTGGCTCATGGCACAGGTAGTATTTCCGAAAATACCACCTTTGAGGTTCATGCTTTAAGCTTACAACCTAATTCCCTGAAATCATCTTTAAGGACCTTCCACCTACCTCTAACTTTGTCATTTGTGCCAATGTGTACAATGACCGCTGGGTCCTCCCCAGCCCCTCCCAGTAATCTGTCAACCCGATCAGCGATGTGCCGAACTCGAGCGCCAGGAAGACAACACACTGTTCGGCGATCCCTGTCTTTGTGACAGATTGCCCTATCTGTCCCCCTAATAATTGAGTCCCCCACTACCAGTACCTGTCTTGCCTGTCCTGCACTCCTATTCCCCCCCTTACTGGAGCAGACACTCCTCTGGCATTCAGAGGTCATGCCTTGCTGCAGCAATGCTACCCCTGTAATGACATCCCCCTCATCTGCCAAGGGGGGGGATGTCATTACAGGGGTAGCATTGCTGCAGCAATGCTATTGCTGGGGGTCAATCGTCTGCAGATCATTCCGCTCATCTCTACACACAATAGAAAATATGTCCCATATTGTAGAAATACAGGACAATAAGGCACATTTATACAAGTAAAATTCAACTCATAGAAGGCTAGAAGGACATTTACTTCATATCCCTCTCCTCCAATTTTGTAATATATTTTCTGCTATTACCATCATAACCTCTATTTGCAGTGATGTGTTTTTCTATAAAAGTTCCTTCCATTAGATCAACATTAGTATATTCCCTGTACATCCGTCCCCATAGGGAAAATCTGGAAATGTTTATTTTTCATTCTGGTAAATGCATATTTTTTTTTGTTAAAATCAATAGGAAATGTTAGTGACGAGAAAGTGCAATATATCTATCCTGTTTTTATGGTATGAAATGATGGCAATGAGCAGCGTTCTTATTTGTATACAGCACAATGGGCTCTTCTGGGATTGACCCTTGCACAAGGCTTTATTTTGAGGCATATAGAAATCCACTGAAAAGGTCTTACTCCAAAGACAAAAAGAGAAAATGTAGTAATTACTGCAACAGTAACCAAATCAGCAGTAATGTGAAGTCCTAATGTGCTGAAAGATCAGGTTATTTCATATATTATACAGTGAGAGGAAATCAATTCAATCCTATGTTGTAACAGGTATTTCATAAGTTCAATAATAGCTCCTGGCAATGGCCATTATTTCCTCCGGGTCAGGGCGCTGCGGAACAATGGGATAGGCTGAGGATTAGCTGATTGTTCCATAGTAATGTGGATAAATCATTTTCGGGGATGAATGGCTCATTTTTATATCATGGAGAATTTACTATTTACAGTGGAATTTGTGACTGATCTATAAAACACAAAAATGCAGAAAAATATATTTTATTCAAAACCTAAGCATGTGATTATGGCAACTGTCAAATAGTATTGTGCAAAAATAAATGTGGAAAAAATGATCCAAAGTAAGAATGGTTTTAAAAAAATCAAAGTGTTAATATGTCATTTTTATCAAAAATTGTAGAAACAAACTATGTCCCTCCCCCAAATAGAAATGTATCATTCGACTTTATTCCCAAAAAAAACAGGATACCAGGAAGAAGCGCCTGACATGTGCGAAACGGCTGTTGTCTGCACTTGTAAGTAATCCACCACAGTACAATTTAGGAATTTTTGGAATAAAGTCGATTGATATTTTTATTTGGTTGAGTGCCATAGTTTATCTTCTCTACAATCTAATATATAAAGCTGAAAATGTGTGTATGTGTATGTGTATGTGTGTGTATGTGTGTGTGTGTGTGTGTGTGTTTGTGTCCGGGATTGGCATCTGCACCGTCGCACCTACAGCCACAAAATTTTGCACACTCACACGTCTGGACCCCGAGAGCATCATAGGCTATGTTTTGAGGGGAAATTTTAACCCCGCGCTTTACAGTTATTCACCAAAAAACCTGCCTCCATTAAAGCGAATGGGGCTAGGAGCCACAGTGCAGCCAGAACTTCAGAAGGAAGCCAGGGAGAGAGACAGACACAGACAGGGAAAGAGGCAGACACAGACAGGGTAAGAAACAGACATAGACAGGGTAAGAGACAGACACAAAGAGACAGACGAAGACAAAGAGACAGACTGACAGGGAAAGAGACAGACACAGACAAAGAGACAGACACAGACACAGGGAAACAGACAGACAGGGAAAGACAGGGAAAGAGGCAGACAGGGAAAGAGACAGACGGGGAAAGTGACAGAGATAGATAGACAGGGAACGAGATAGATAGACAGACAAGGAAAGAGATTGAGACATACGGAGAAAGAGACAGAGACAGTCAGAGCCAGACAAGGAAAGAGACAGACAGACAAAGAGATATAGAGAGAGAGACAGAGATATATACAGAGGGGGAGACAGACAGAGAATGGGAGAGAAACAGAGAGACAGTTACTATCCCGGGCGTTAATACATTCTATTTACACATTCTATCCCGGGAATGTTAATACATTCTATTCTGTTAACAACAGTTATTAACCCGGGCGAAGCCGGGTAGTACAGCTAGTCTAATATATAAAGCTGTATGTATGTATGTGTGTGTGTGTGTGTGTGTGTGTGTGTATGTCCAAGATTGGCATCTGCACCGTCGCAGCTACAGACACAAACTTTTGTACACTCACACTTCTGGACACTGAGAGCGTCATAGGCTATGTCTTGAGGGGAAATTTTAACCCCGTGCTTTACAGTTATTCACCAAAAAACCTGCCTCCATTAAAGCGAATAGAGCTGGGAGCCACAGTGCAGCTAGAACTTCAGAAGTATGCGCAGCCACGCCCTTAAATGGAATGTTGGCGTGTCACAATGCAGCCAGGGAAAGAGATAGACACAGACAGGGTAAGAAACAGACATAGACAGGGTAAGAGACAGACACAAAGAGACAGACACAGACAAAGAGACAGACTGACAGGGAAAGAGACAGACAAGGAAAGAGGGGAAAGAGAGAGACAGGTTAAGAGACAGACACAGACAGGTAAAGAGACAGACACAGACAAAGAGACAGAGACAGACACAGGGAATCAGACAGACAGGGAAAGAGATGGAAAGAGACAGACAGGGTAAGAGACAGACAAAGACAGGTAAAGAGACAGACAAAGAGACAGACACAGGGAAAGAGACAGAGGGAAAGAGACAGACAGGGAAAGAGAGGGAAAGAGACAGACAGGGAAAGAGACAGACAGGGAAAATGACAGAGATAGATAGACAGACAGGGAAATAGATAGATAGACAGACAGGGAAAGAGATTGAGACAGACGGAGAAAGAGACAGAGATAGTCAGAGACAGACAGACAAAGAGATAGAGAGAGAGACAGAGAGATATACAGAGGGGGAGACAGACATTATAATTACATTTATATCTATTTGTTTTGTGTTTTTTGTGTGCAGAATACATTTTTGTTAATACATTCTATTTTGTTAACAGCAGTTATTAACCCGGGTGAAGCCGGGCGGTACAGCTAGTCTAATATATAAAGCTGAATGTGTGTATGTATGTGTGTATGTGTGTGTGTATGTATGTCGAGATTGGCATCTGCACCGTCGCAGCTACAGCCACAAAATTTTGCACACTCACACGTCTGGACCCCAAGAGCATCATAGGCTATGTTGTGAGGCGAAATTTTAACCCCGCGCGTTACAATTTACCAATCAATTTTGCCCCTATCTACATAATGGGGAAAAAGTGAAACGAAAAGTGTATCCACAGCGTCGCATTTACAATCACAAAATTTTGCACAGACACCTCATGTGACCCAGGGAACGTCGTAGACTATGTTTTGACAGGAAAATTTAACCCTGCACTTTACAGTTACTCTCCAAAAAACATGCCTTCATTAAAGTAAATGGAGCCTGGAACTACAGGTTATTAGTAGGAGCTGTGATTGGTTGCTATAGGAACAAAAGACATTCATAGTATAAGAAACTTATATGTGAGGTAATAAGATGTTGGTGGGGAGACGGATAGAGAGAGACAGAAAGGGAAAGAGACAGAGAGATACAGACAGGGAAAGAGACAGAGACAAACGGTGAAAGAGACAGACAGAGACAGACGGTGAAAAAGAGAGACAGACCTGGAAAGAGACAGACCTGGAAAGAGACAGATGGGGAAAGAGACAGACAGACATGCAGACAGGGACAGACACAGGTAGACAGGGAAGGTGGAAACAGCCAGAGAGACAGACAAAGATAGATGGGGAAAGACACAGACCTTGATAGAGACAGACGAGGACAGAGACAGAGAAATAGAGACAGACAAAGACAGGCAGACAGGGAAAGAGACAGACAGGAAAGGACACAGACAAAGAGGTGGGGAGACCGACGGGGAAAGAGACAGACCTGGGAAAGATACAGACCTGGAAAGAGACAGATGGGGAAAGAAACAGAGAGATAGAGACAGACAAAGAAAGAGACAGAGACAGGCAGACCTGGAAAGAGGCAGGAAAGAGGCAGACCTGGAAAGAGACAGACTGGGAAAGAGACAAACAGAGACAGATGGGGAAAGAGACAGACGGGGTAAGAGACAGATCTAGAAAGAGACAGACGGAGCACATTACTTGGCCAATTTAGTTAAATCTGAGTGGAATATCAGTGGTGTTAAAATGTATGTTGTGAAATGCTTCTATTAGCTTAGTTTTTGCCTGTTAATAATTACATTTCTATCTATTTGTTTTGTGTTTTTTGTGTACAGAATACATTTTTGTTAATACATTCTATTTTGTTAACAGCAGTTATTAACCCAGGCGAAGCCGGGTAGTACAGCTAGTTCTTTATATTGATGGACTTTTTATACATTTGTTGAGCGCAACTCTAATATAAGGGGATACTTGTCCTCCTGTGTGCCATATTTCTCTTCAATGTTGACAGTTTATTTTTATAATTTTAAATGAATATTTGGTGTGCATTTTAATTTGCAATATTTTTGTCATGTGACTGCAGGTGTCAAGCCAGGAATAAGAGGACTCCCAGCAAGCGGAGCACTACAGCGGGAACACCTGGGTAATGTCATGCCGGTTGAAGGGAGGACCACCTTGAAGCGATGCAACAAAAAGGGAACACCCCAGAAATGTTACAACGGTAGGCCCTGGTGATAGGGAGGGGCTGATTCCTGAACTTCCTAGCATCCCCAAACATGATCACATGCCTAGGCCCTCACTAATCCTGAACTCCGCCCAACTAATGAAGGCCAGTGAGATGCTAGTCTTGCTACTACAATAAGACAACATGATGGGAGAGAGGGGAGCCAGCATGATCTGAAATTGGCATGCATAATATAAAAAGTGAAAATTCACAGATTTATTCCAACTGCACTACAATAAAAAAAAAAAAAAAAAAAAAAAATGAGATTTTTAGCAAATAATTGATCAATTTTTTGAGCCACCCCTGCCAACGTCACGGCAAATCTCAATAGGGGGGTCCTACTCTACATTCTGTATTTCATGTGCCATGCGGCCTCCTAGATAAAGTTAAAAGCAGAACCATAATAGAGCACACATACCTGTAACCTGTATATAACCGCTTCTATGTTGCAAAAAAGGCACTTGTGGATAGAGACCAGCCCAGGTCCCAGCATGTGGAGCAAGCTCTGCACCATACCAGGACTATATCAGAACTGATCCTCCCAGTGCCAAACAGCAACCATTGATAAAGGCGAACCAGATCCAAGATGGTGCTTAATTAGCATTGCCTGTGGAAAGGGGTGAGGTAACTGAATCTGAACAGCTACCAACAGGAGGAATACATAGCAAACCAAAATCAGGCATGCATGGCATGGTGGTGACCGGCCACCAGAATTTGTAGCATAACAACGACCAAACAGAGAGAGAGGGGAGCCAGCATGATCTGAAATTGGCATGCATAATATAAAAAGTGAAAATTCACAGATTTATTCCAACTGTACTACAATAAAAAAAAAAAAAAAAAAAAAAAAAAAAATGAGATTTTTAGCAAATAATTGATCAATTTTTTGAGCCACCCCTGCCAACGTCACGGCAAATCTCAATAGGGGGGTCCTACTCTACATTCTGTATTTCATGTGCCATGCGGCCTCCTAGATAAAGTTAAAAGCAGAACCATAATAGAGCACACATACCTGTAACCTGTATATAACCGCTTCTATGTTGCAAAAAAGGCACTTGTGGATAGAGACCAGCCCAGGTCCCAGCATGTGGAGCAAGCTCTGCACCATACCAGGACTATATCAGAACTGATCCTCCCAGTGCCAAACAGCAACCATTGATAAAGGCGAACCAGATCCAAGATGGTGCTTAATTAGCATTGTTTGTGGAAAGGGGTGAGGTAACTGAATCTGAACAGCTACCAACAGGAGGAATACATAGCAAACCAAAATCAGGCATGCATGGCATGGTGGTGACCGGCCACCAGAATTTGTAGCATAACTACGACCAAACAGAGAGAGAGGGGAGCCAGCATGATCTGAAATTGGCATGCATAATATAAAAAGTGAAAATTCACAGATAAGACAACATGATGAAGGTAAGACACATTTGTAGCACCCATGTGATCATGCTACTAAGATCTGCAACCTGGTTCCTGGAGTCCTAGCTCTGGCTAAACCCACACACACCTAAAACACTCAAACACTCACACAACACCACCCTGGACCACAAGGGGGCAGTATTAGAGGGTTGGCCGTCCTATGGTGTAAAGCCTGCCCAGGAAGTGGAGGTTGCTTAGGAGGTGTAAATCCAACTCTCCTGTAGTGAGGACCCCAGAGGGAAGGGGAGGAGTTGGTTGGTGGAAGAGAAGAGTCGAGACAGAGAGAGAAGAAAAAGGGAGGAGGACACCCAGCTGGGTGTCAGGTCTGAGTGCAAGGCCTGAGGATCGATCGCACGATGCCCAGGGGAGAAGTAGCTGGCTGCGGGGTCTGCAAGGGACTCTGACAGAGCAGTGCACACAACCGGGTGCAGGTCAGGAGGGAGCCACACCATAAGAGAAGTGCACGGAAGGGGCCATAGCCAGGCTACACAGACAGAACTGGGACAAAGGGAACCAGGAATATGTCCCCAGCACCAGGGGAGTTTAACCTGTGAGTAAATCATCAGTAAAGACTCCCTGTTTCACTCGGACTTTGCCTGTTTGCATTTCCTTCAACCTGCACCCCATCCTGCACCTAGAGGACACTGGGGCTTACCCCACCTGCAGAGGGGGTTAACACACTCGCTGCTGATTCCATCAGCCCCAGTCTTTCACAAGCAGCGGCGGCATCCAATCCCTTGCCGCACTACCGCAGGTGGCGTCACGAACATTAACTTTATTATCCCTTGTAAATAGCCCCTGCCATTTCATTAAGCGTCCTCCCTTACCCGGGTCTTGGGACCCTCGAGCCACAGTAATCCCGGATCCGAACAGGTCGACTTTCCCAGGGCGTGACAGCTTAAATTGGCGTCATGAACAGGATTCGAACAAGGCCCATTAACACGAGTGACGTGTGCCTTAAGGAACTGTATTTAATGGACTGTTTGTGCAAAGACCATCACCATCTTTAAATCTAAAAGACTGCTGCGCCATCACTACGGAAGTGAAAAGAGCGCGAAACTGCAGAAGCGTGCAAACATAAGCCCCGCCCATGAGTCCTGTAAGTGCGGGCGGAAGTCGGCAGTAACCGGACCCGGAAGCTCCCAGTGTTGTGAATACATTTTCCAGTTTGGGGCTCCATCTTGTGGTCAGTGCTGGTGGTGCAGTTGATGTGTGGAATGAAAGCCACACACCTGTGGAGGACTGGCAATCAGGGTCAGATTGGGCTATTTAACTGTGTAGTTTTCTCTTGTTACTTACCAGTGGTCAATGTCTCCTGTGTGTTTAAGACATTCTGTATCCAGCTCTGCTCACTACCAGAACTCCTCTCAGATAAGTGGTTGTACCTCTAATGTTTGTTTTCCACTTTCTTGTTGTTTTTTCTGCTTTAATACTAAGGCTTGATTCCTATTTTGTCTGTGTGGAGTTCTTGGTGGAATGGGACCATTCCCTTCTGTGAGTGTATGTATACTTAGCTCCATGATTCTGCAAGGTATTGTGTTTGTCATGCTAGGTATTAATTCAGTCCCTCATCTGTATTAGTGTTTTTGGATCCCAGTAACATCAGAGTGCTGATAGAGTGGGGGAGAGGTTGTGTGACCTCACGATTTTTCCATATCAGAAGTGCTGGTATATATTAGGGTTTTTACGGCTGCAGACAGTTGCTTTTTCCTATGCTTTACTATAAAGATAGTTTGGGCCTCACCTTTGCTGAAATCTGTCTTTTCTGTCTTTGTATTGTGTTTTTTCTATTTCACCGTAGCCTTTACATGTGGGGGGCTATCTATCTATCTTTGGGGACTGCTCCGAAGCAGATTACCTTTCCTATATCTCTATCTGTGAGATTATTTAGTTCTCAGGCTTTGTCGAGGCGTCCAGATCATCGTAGGCGCGCCCCACGGCTACTTCTAGTTGTGTGTCAGGATTAAGTCTGCAGTCCGTTAAATTTCCAGCCACTCTGTTACCTTTTTGGGATTCTGCATTTTTTGATCATCCTTGGTCCCTGAATCATATCATCCCAGTGTGTCCCAGTCCCCACGAGAGTGGTGAGAAATAACCGAGGGGGACTGGCAAGATGGAGGCACAGGGGGACTGGCAAGATGGAGACGCAGGGAGACAGCGACGGCCCAGGAGCTGCAGCATCCGACGCAGTGCACTGATCATGCCAGCAACCCCGCCACTGAATGGGGATATACGGCGCCAGGGAGCCGAGACCGGTTCCCAGATGCAGCCATGGTAGCTCAAACCAGGTAGCTACCACAATATTTAGTTGAAAAAGTTACCAGTTGGAAAGTTTGAATCAGACCTTGCCACCCTTGTTGAACATTTTTCAATGCGTTCCGTTATGGTAAAAAGGCCACCAGGAACTTGGGGGATGCGAGATGGCTCCAGGGACCTGTTAGGGCCAGGTGGACGGGCAGACCCAGGAGGTGGATCCA